>NW_027202625.1:0-188388 GCF_024711535.1 Dipodomys merriami
AAGAAGGAGGAGGAGGAGTTCCGGGAAGATGGCGGAGGAGAAGCTGGAATCTGAACAAGCTCTCACGTAGAAAGCAGTTTTAGAGTTCCAGTGAACAGTCCTAAGCCAGAGAATCACCCCAAGTGTGCCATCACAGGACAGAGAGTTAGACAAGAGAGGGGAAGCCAAGGAAACACATCAGCTGCTGCTGCGGCGGCAGGGTCGCGGCGGCGACCACCGCCGCGGGGTCATACCTGAGACACAGAGAGTCCGGGACGAAGGAGCCAGACGCAGCGGACAAGCGGATTCTACTCAACACCAACAAGAACTGACAAGGAGCGGACATCTTCATCCTGCTGTTTGCAGAACAGAGACGACCCAGGATCCAAGACTCGGCGTGAGTACAAGCCCGACATCCTCACTCCTTCTCAGGGAGCAGAGGTGGGAAGGCCACCCCTCCCCCCCAGCACCGGTGATCTCCATCTTGGATACCGACAAAGCTCGGAGGAGCTGCTAGCTCCAGCTCAGGTCTTGGAATAAAACGAGTCATTTAGCAGGTCACAAGAACTTAACGGCGAAGTGACCTGCCAGACTCAGCTCCATCCAGGGAAAAGTCACCCAGCTCAGGGGCCAGCCGTTGGAGTGCCTTGCCTCACTGGGTAACCAGAGCCACAGGCTGCCCCTCCCTCTAGCAGCCACCACAATCAATTGAAAAACAGAAACCCTGAGAATGGCTCCAGGCTGGGCGCTGTGAGATTTATCAAAAAATAGCCCCAGGGAAAAGCTACTGTTTGTTGAAAGGCCTCAACTCTACCCAGAACCTAGCCTCATCACCACATCCCCCTCTTTTGTGATTCTCAAAGCAGATCACCCTCCCAGAAAACTAACCTGGGAGGGGGATATCAAAATCTTGGGTAAAGTAGAGCATTTTTTCTGCCTCTTCCAACCAACCGACTTAAGAAACCAATCAAGCCACAGGACCTCAAGCTGACCAGAGACTCCAACAAGAGACTGGTTACAGACAAAAGGGAGATACAGGATTCTTCCCACTCCTCCCCTCCCCCCCAAAAAAATCAAAGACTTTTTTTTTTTCTTCTTCTTCTTCTTTTCTTTTTTTGCTTGTTTTTTGTTTTTTGTTACCATATATATATATATATATATATATATATATATATATATATATATATATAAATTTTTTCCCTTCTAAAACTTTTATTAATGTTTAATTTTTGCCTCTTCTGAAAAAATAATTGTTTTCCAGTAACTTTTTTTTTCTCATCTTATAATTTTTATTTTAGGAATATGTGAATGAGCGTTTTCCTTTCTTTTCTTGTCTTCTTTCTCTTTTTCTTTCTTTCTTAATTATCTTTTTGTTTTTTGTCTAGCTCTACTGAACTTCTGATCTTTTCTTCTCCCTTTCCCATCCTGAAAGTTTTTCACATCTCCTCTATGTCCCTCCCCTTCTCTGAACATATTCACATTCCTCTCTAAATAGACGGTCTTTTAACCTCTATAATAACATTAATTTTTACGTTTCCATTTTTTTTCTGGTCTCTCTTCATTCCCCTTTCGGTCTCTTCTTTTTCTCTCTCTCTCTACTTGCATCCTACCCAACCCATTTCCTGCATTGTGATTAGGACATAGTTAACTCTCCCTGTGCCTCCCCACACCAATCTATTCCTATTTTTTACCCACATCTCTCCCTAATCCTAATAATTTCTGGTTTTCCAAATTCTTTTCTGCGGTTCGAAGTACTTTAACATATAGTTGTTTGATGTTGAATAGATGTATCTGTTGAACTAGATTGTATCTGTAGACTATTGACTGTACAAATGCAAACTTTGGTTGATGGTTGCCTTAAGATAGTGTTCTAGCACAAAACTGGTGCAATCTTCATCTCAAATGGGCCGAGTAAGCCGGAAAAACACAAGAAAAATGGCAAATTCGGGTATCTCAATTCCCAATCTTGATAATCAGGGATTAGAACAGATAAAGAATAATCCAGAGGAGAGTTCCCAAATAGCTCTACAAACACTAATAGCAAACATGATAAATGAGAAGTTTGACAATGTACAAAGGACTCTGTATGAGCGTGATAGGGAAAGAGAGGAGGCATCCCAGAAGTTTATACAGGAATATCACAAGCGTGAGGAAGCTACTCAAAAACTGATACAGGATTTGCGTGAACAACTTGAGAATACTCAAAGAGAAAGGGAGGAATGGCGTGAGCAGGCAGAGAACACTCAAAGAGAACTGCAGGAATCCCACGAACGGGAAGAAAGAGAACTGCAGGAATCCCACAGACGGGAGGAAGCTAATCAAAGAGTAATTCAGGTATTGAGAGACCAGGTAGAGAATACACAAAGATCACTAAAGGCATTCATGGAATCCATTAACAAAGAGCTGAAGGAAGTCAGGGAGACCACAAAGGGAATGCTGAATGGAACCCAACAGAAGGAATGGGAGTCCAAAGAAACCAAAACCAATCAACTAAGTGATTTGAGAACAAACACTGAACACCAAATTAAGGAAGTAAAGAAATTCATACAAGACCTAAAACAGAGCTTCAACAAAGAACTTGAAGCCATCAAAGCTGACCAATTTGAAGGAAAAGAGATAAAAAACAAAGTAGAGTCTTGACAGCAGGTTCGACCATGCAGAAGATCGAATCTCAGGGATTGAAGACAGCCTAGATATTATAGAGAAAGAACATACAACCATCCAAGACAAGTCCAAGAAATATGACAGGTCTATCCAACACCTGGAAGACACCATCAGAAGGCCCAATCTAAGGATAATGGGTGTAGAGGAGCACCTAGAAACAGAAGTTCATGGTCTAGGAAATTTGTTTAACAGGATCCTAGCAGAGAACTTCCCAAACATACAAAAAGATAGGCCTATTCAGATACAAGAAGCTTTTAGAACCCCAAATAGACCAGACCAGAATAGGACATCCCACCGTCACATTATAATCCACACAGGATCAACCCAGACCAAGGAAAAGATCCTTAAAGCTGTCAAGGAGAAAAGGGTAATCACCTATAAAGGGAAACCAATTAGAATTACCTCAGATTTCTCAGCAGAGACAATCAAAGCAAGAAGAGCCTGGAATGACGTATGCCATGCCCTAAAAACAAACAACTATCAACCAAGAATACTGTACACAGCTAAACTCTCCTTCATAACTGAAGGCCAAATAAAAACCTTCCATAGCAAAGAAAAATTGAAACAATACATCTCCACCAAACCAGCCCTACAAAAGATTCTTAAAGATGTCCTACACATAGAAAACCAACAAGACCGCAACAAAGGCCAAGAAACTGCACCCAAACTGAGAATCCAAGAACCTTAGGAAGAACCCAGTTTTCGCAGCCCCCAAGAAGGTGGATAACATGGCAGGAACTCCCAAATACCTCTCAGTCCTATCTCTTAACGTTAACGGACTGAACTCTCCAATTAAGCGACATAGACTGTCTAGTTGGATTTAAAAACAAGACCCTTCTATCTGCTGCCTGCAGGAGTCACATCTTGCCCGTAAAAACAAACACATTTTCAATGTTAAAGGCTGGAACAAAATCTACCAAGCAAACGGCCCTCATAAACAGGAGGGAGTTGCAATCCTAATATCAGATAAAATAGACTTCAAATTAAAATTCGTGAGAAGAGATAAAGAAGGTCGCTACATACTAATTAAAGGATCTCTCCTTCAGGAGGATATTACAATTCTAAATATCTATTCGCCAAACAATGGAGCACCCAAATTTATCAAAGAAACACTACTTTCCCTCAAATCCCATATAGATCCAAAGACATTAATTGTTGGGGATTTTAACACACCACTCTCCCCACTAGATAGATCAACTCGGCAAAAACTCAACAGAGAAACCGCAGATCTAAACAGCTGCATAGATCAACTAGACTTAACAGACATTTACCGAACATTTCACCCAGCAGCATCAGAATACACGTTCTTCTCAGCAACACATGGAACGTTTTCTAAAATAGACCACATTTTAGGCCACAAAGCAAACTTGTCTAAATTCAGAAACATTGAAGTTATACCTTGCATTCTCTCTGACCACAAGGGAATAAAATTAGAACTCAACACCAAAAGCCACCAAAGAAAGTCCGGTATCACATGGAGGCTGAACAACACACTGCTGAATCATGAGTGTGTCATGGAAGAGATTAGAAAGGAAATTCAAATGTTCATGCTATTCAACAAAAATGAACACACAAATTACCAGCTCCTCTGGGACACAGCAAAGGCAGTACTCAGAGGCAAGTTTATAGCTCTGAGCTCCTACATCAACAAATTGGAGAGATCTGAAACTAACAATTTAATGACACATCTAAACCTCCTTGAAAAAGAGCAGCAAGATAAACCCCAATCCAGTAGACGGAAAGAAATAATCAAAATTAAATCAGAATTAAATGAATTAGAATCCAAAAAAACTATAGAAAGAATCAACAAAACAAAGAGTTGGTTCTTCGAAAAACTTAACAAAATTGACAGACCCTTAGCAAACCTTATCAGAAAAAGGAGAGAACACACCCAAATTAATAAACTCAGAGATGAGAATGGAAACATCACCACGGAAACAACCAAGATTCAGAACATTATAAGGGAATACTTCTCAAAAGTTTATGCTAATTAGTTTGAGAACTTGACAGAAATGGACCTTTTCCTAGCAAATATTGACATGCCAAAACTAAACCAAGATGAGTTAAACCAGCTTAACAGGCCCATATCAAGCATTGAAATAGAAACAGCAATAAGAGACCTCCCAGCTAAGAAAAGTCCAGGACCAGATGGTTTTACATCGGAATTTTAAAAGGCCTTCAAAGCAGAGCTCACACCAATACTCCTCCAACTCTTCAATGAAATTGAAAGAGAAAGCTCACTACCGAACACATTCTATGAAGCCATCATAACCCTCATCCCAAAACCAGGCAGGGACTCATCAAAGAAAGAGAACTATAGACCAATTTCTTTGATGAACATTGATGCAAAACTTCTCAACAAAATTTTGGCCAATCGACTTCAACAATTCATCCAAAAAATCATACACCATGATCAAATAGGATTCATTTCAGGGATGCAAATCTGGTTCAATATACGCAAATCAATTAATATTATTCATCACATCAACAGGAGCAAGAATAAGAACCACATGGTTATCTCAATAGATGCAGAAAAAGCATTTGACAAGATCCAACACCCCTTTATGATGAAGGTTCTGGAAAAATTAGGAATCCATGGAACATTCCTCAATACAATAAAGGCTGTATATGACAAACCTACAGCCAGCATTATACTCAATGGTGAAAAACTAAAGCCATTTCCTCTTCACTCAGGAACAAGACAAGGATGCCCACTCTCTCCACTTCTCTTCAATCTAGTATTAGAATGCCTAGCTACAGCAATAAGACAAGATGCAGACATAAAGGGGATCCAAATAGGGAAAGAAGAAATAAAACTCTCCCTCTTTGCAGATGACATGATCTTGTATTTAAAGAATCCCATAGACTCCACACCCAAATTACTCAAGCTGATTCAAAACTTTGGCAAAGTAGCAGGTTATAAAATTAACCCCCAAAAAATCAATGGCTTTTCTATATGCCAACAATGAGAAAAGTGTGGCTGAAATTAGGAAAGCAACTCCATTTGTAATAGCCCCACAAAAAAATAAAATACCTAGGAATTAACTTAACCAAAGAAGTGAAGGACCTCTATGATGAAAACTTTAAAATCTTGAAAAAGGAAATCAACACAGAACTTAAAAAATGGCAAAACCTCCCATGCTCCTGGATTGGCAAGATTAACATCGTGAAAATGGCAATACTTCCCAAGGCTATCTACAAATTCAACGCGATACCTATCAAAATTCCACCCTCATTCTTCAAGGAAATAGAAGAGGCAATCCAAAAATTCATATGGAACAATAAAAGACCCCGAATAGCAAAAACGCTTCTCAACGGAAAGAACACTGCTGGAGGAATATCAATACCAAATTTCAAACTCTACTATAAAGCCATAGTAATCAAAACAGCTTGGTATTGGCATAAGAACAGACCTCAGGACCAATGGAATAGAATTGAAAACCCAGAAATGAACCTACAGACCTATAGCCATCTAATCTTCGATAAGGAAGCTAAAACAATAGAATGGAAGAATGACAGCCTCTTCAGTAAATGGTGCTGGCAAAATTGGTTAACTACATGTAGAAAACTAAAGCACCAGAATCAACTCCAAATGGATCAAAGACCTTGAACTCAAAGCAGACACTCTGAAAACATTACAGGATGGAATAGGAGAAACCCTAGGTCTCCTTGGCTCAGGTCGAAATTTTCTGAATAGAGACCCGGAAGCACAACAAATCAAAGAAAGGTTGGACAAATGGGATTGCATAAGATTGCAGAGCTTCTGCAGGGCAAATGACATAGCTGGCAAGATCAATAGAAAGCCCACCGATTGGGAGAAGGTCTTTACTAGCCATACAACGGACAAGGGTCTCATATCTAAAATATACTTGGAACTCAAAAAATTAAACCACCCAACAACAAATCCTCAAAGAAACAACTGCCCAATAAATAAGTGGGCGAAAGACTTAAAGAGAAGCTTCTCTGAAGAAGAAAGAAGGATGGCCAATAGACACATGAAGAAATGTTCAACATCCCTAGCCATAAAAGAAATGCAAATCAAAACAATATTGAGATATCACCTCACTCCAATTAGAACAGCAAAAATCAAGAACTCTAAGAACAACAGATGCTGGAGGGGATGTGGACAGAAAGGAACCTTACTTCATTGTTGGTGGGAATGTAAACTTGTTCAACCACTTTGGAAAGCAATATGGAGGTTCCTCAAAAGACTTCACATAGATCTCCCCTATGATCCAGCAATCCCACTTTTGGGCATTTACCCAAATGTTTACAAACAAGACCACACTAAAGCTACCAGCACAACTATGTTTATTGCAGCATTATTTACCATAGCTAAGATATGGAACCAACCCAGAAGCCCCTCAGTAAATGAATGGATCAAGAAAATGTGGTATATATACACAATGAAATTCTATGCCTCCATCAGAAAGAATGACATTTCCCCATTTGTTAGGAAATGGAAAGGTTTGGAAAAAATTATATTAAGTGAAGTAAGCCAGGCCCAAAGAAGCATAGGTCCCATGGTTTCCCTTATTTGCAATATCTAGTATAGGTATGAGTCAAGCGGAAAAGGTCAGATAATGTGATGTTAGGAAAATGAACCCTTAAATATGTATTTCAGTGTTTTCATTTCTTTCATGCATGTGTTTCTAACGCATTTATAAGATTATTTCTTTGTTGCTTTGTATGTCCCTCCCCCACAGTGTAACCCCCGCTTTCACTATATTTGATGTCAGCATAACATGTGGAGGAGATGGGGACAAACAAGTCGTTTAAGGATTCAGGTGGACCTGTTGCAACAATGAGAAGTACAAAATGTCATGTCAAAACCAGCTTTACAATGTCGGTGTGGGGGAGGGGAGGGGGGTATAATTGGGTGGGGGGAGGGGGTTATAATTGGGTGGGGGGAGGGGGGGGGGAAGGGAGGTGAAGGGTAAACAAAGGAGGAGGCTGTAATGCTTGGTAAGAAACGTACGCATTATCCTGCCCATGTAATTGTAGCCCCTCTGTACACTATGTTCTCAAATAAAATAAAATAAAATTTAAAAAAAAAGAATAAAGACTAATAGAAAAGCTCCAGAAAAAAAAAAGAAGCCTAAAAGAATTGAAATGTTCGTATGTGGCAATAACTCAGAACCTCATTCTGAGTGTTCCCGGCAGAGGTCATTCGGCTGAACACAACCGTGGACTAATTAGAGACAGATGAAGGTAGTGCCGTCCATAGTGCTGGATGGTCAGTGGTGGCGTGCCAAACAACTGAGCTCTAGTTCTCAACACTTTCACAAAGAGCCATAAGTTGAGCTTCAACTTACTGCTCCGGTTGAGTAGAGTGTAGCCGTCAAATCTGGAATCAGTAGCACTCAGGTGACAAGAACTGGACGCAGATATACCCAGTCCGCTGGCCGGGTCCTACGGGGACCAGCCTATCTGGCTGCCATGTCTGAATGTTTGCAACCGCGGCAGAGCTAGGCAGGCGCAATTTTGCGGCAATGCAAACTGCATAACCTGGCCAAATTTCACGGGTGTACAAGAAACCACGGGGGTTTTACAAGGAGATTTTCACCCGGAACAGCCCGATGCCTGCCGGCAGGAAAATTCCGGAATTCTTCTTGTGAAGCCTTGAAAGCAGTGAAACGCTCCTATGTTGCAATAACTCAGAATCTCATTCTGAGTGTTCCCGGCAGAGGTCATTCGGCTGAACACAACCGTCGACTAATTAGAGCCAGATGAAGGCAGTGCCGTCCATTGGGCTGAATGGACAGTGGTGGCGTGCCAAACAACTGAGCTCTAGTTCTCAACACTTTAACAAAGTGCCATAAGTTGAGGTTCAACTTACTGCTCCGGTTGAGTAGAGTGTAGCCGTCAAAGCAGTCAGAGCTCAGTTGTTTGGCACGCCACCACACTCCATCCATCATTATGGACGGCACTGCCTACATTTGGCTCTAATTAGTCCACGGTTGTGTTCAGCCGAATGACCTCTGCCGGGAAAACTCAGAATGAGGTTCTCAGTTGTTGCAACATAGGAGCGTTTCACTGCTTTCAAGCCTTCACAGGAAGAATTCCAGAATCTTGCTGCAGGCAGGCCTCCGGCTGCTCCGAGTGAACATCTCCTTAAAATCCCCCGTGGTTTCTTGTACACCCGTGAAATTTGTCCAGGTTATTCAGTTTGCATTGCTGCACAATTGAGCCTGCCTAGCTCTGCCGCGCTGGCAAAAATTCAGGCGTGGAAGCCAGATAGTCTGGTCCCCGTAGGACACTGCCAGCGGACTGGGTATATCTGCTTCCCGTTCTTCTCACCTGAGTGCTACTGATTCCAGCTTTGACGGCTACACTCTATTCAACCGGAGCAGTAAGTTGAACCTGAACTCATGGCACTTTATGAAAGTGTTGAGAACTAGATCTCAGTTGTTTGGCATGCCACCACTGTCCATCCAGCACTATGGACGGCAATGCCTACATCTGGCTCTAATTAGTCCACGATTGTGTTCAGCCGAATGACCTCTGCTGGGAACACTCAGAATGAGGTTCTCAGTTGTTGCAACATAGGAGCGTTTCACTGCTTTCAAGGCTTCACAGGAAGAATACCAGAATCTTGCTGTCGGCAGGCCTCCAGTTATTCCGGGTAAACATCTCCTTGTAAATCGCCCGTGGTTTTTTGTACACCCGTGAAATTTGGCCAGGTTATGCTGTATCCATTGCTGCACAATTGCGCCTGCCTAGCTCTGGCGCGGTTGCAAACATTCAGGCCTGGCAGACAGATAGGTTGGTCCATGTAGGACACTGCCAGCAAACTGGTCCCGTTCTTCTCATCTGAGTGCTACTGATTCCAGCTTTGACGGCTACACTCTATTCAACCGGAGCAGTAAGTTGAAGCTCAACTCATCCACTTTGTGAAAGTGTTGAGAACTAGAGCTCAGTTGTTTGGCACGCCACCACTGTCCATCCAGCACTATGGACGGCACTCCCTACATCTGGCTCTAATTAGTCCACGGTTGTGTTCAGCCGAATGACCTCTGCCGGGAACACTCAGAATGAAGTTCTGAGTTATTGCAACATAGGAGAGTTTCACTGCTTTCAAGGCTTCTAGGAAGAATTCCGGAATCTTGCTGCCGGCAGGCCTCGGGCTGTTCCGGGTGAACATCTCCTTGTAAATCCCCCGTGGTTTCTTGTACACTCATGAAATTTGGCCAGGTGATGCAGTTTGATATTGCTGCACAATTGCGCCTGCCTAGCTCTGCCGCGGTTGCAAACATTCAGGCGTGGCAGCCAGAGAGGCTGGTCCCCGTAGGACACTGCCTGCGGAGTGGGTATATCTGCTTCCCGTTCTTCTCACCTGAGTGCTACTGATTCCAGCTTTGACGGCTACACTCTACTCAATCGGAGCAGGAAGTTGAACCTCAACTTATGGCACTTTGTGAAAGTGTTGAGAACTAGAGCTCAGTTGTTTGGCACGCCACCACTGTCCATCCAGCACTATGGACGGCACTGACTACATCTAGCTCTAATTAGTCCACGGTTGTGTTCAGCCAAATGACCTCTGCCGGGAAGACTCAGAATGAGGTTCTGAGTTATTGCAACATAGGAGCGTTTCACTGGTTTCAAGGTTTCTTAGGAAGAATTCCTCAATCTTGCTTCCGGCAGGACTCCGGCTGTTCCGGGTGAACATCTCCTTTTAAATCCCTCTTGGTTTCTTGTACTCCCGTGAAATTTTCCAGGTTATGCAGTTTGCATTGCTGTACAATTGCGCCTGCCTAGCCATGCCGCGGTTGCAAACATTCAAGCGTGGCAGCCAAATAGGCTGGTCCCCATAGGACACTGCCAGCAGACTAGTCCCATTCTTCTCATCGGAGTGCTACTGATTCCAACTTTGACGGCTACACTCTACTCAACCGGAGCAGTAAGTTGAACCTCAACTTGTGGCACTTTGTGAAAGTGTTGAGAACTAGAGCTCAGTTGTTTGGCACGCCACCACTTTCCATCCAGCACTATGGATGGCATTCCCTACATCTGGCTCTAATTAGTCCACGTTTGTGTTCAGCCGAATGACCTCTGCCGGGAACACTCAGAATGAGGTTCTGAGTTATTGCAACATAGGAGCGTTTCACTGCTTTCAAGGCTTCTTAGGAAGGATTCCGGAATCTTGCTGCCGGCAGGCCTCCGGCTGTTCCGGGTGAACATCTACTTGTAAATCACCCGTGGTTTCTTGTACACCCGTGAAATTTAGCCAGGTAATGCAGTTTGCATTGCTGCACATATGCGCCTGCCTAGGTCTGCCGCGGTTGCAAAAATTCAGGCGTGGCAGCCGGATAGGCTGGTCCCCGTAGGACACTGCCAGCAGACTGGGTATATCTGCTTCCCGTTCTTCTCATCTGAGTGATATTGATTCCAGCTTTGACGGCTACACTCTACTCAACCGGAGCAGTAAGGTGAACCTGAACTCATGGCATTTTGTGAAAGTGTTGAGAACTAGAGCTCAGTTGTTTGGCACGCCACCACAGTCCATCCAGCACTATGGACGGCACTGCCTACATCTGGCTCTCATTAGTCCACGGTTGTGTTCAGCCGAATGACATCTGCCGGGAACACTCAGAATGAGATTCTGAGTTATTGCAACATAGGAGCGTTTCACTGCTTTCAAGGCTACTTAGGAAGAATTTCAGAATGTTGCTGCCAGCAGGCCTCCGGCTGTTCCGGGTGAACATCTCCTTGTAAATCCCCCGAGGTTTCTTGTACACCCGTGAAATTTGGCGAGGTTATGCAGTTTGCATTCCTGCACAATTGCGCCTGCCTAGCTATGACGCGGTTGCAAATATTCAGGCGTGGCAGCCAGATAGGCTGATCCCCGTGGACACTGCCAGCTGACTGGGTATATCTGCTTCCCATTCTTCTCACCTGAGTGCTACGGATTCCAGCTTTGACGGCTACACTCTACTCAACCGGAGCAGTAAGGTGAACCTCAACTTATGGCACTTTATGAAAGTGTTGAGAACTAGAGCTCAGTTGTTTGGCATGCCACCACTGTCCATCCAGCACTATGGACGGCACTGCCTACATCAGCCTCTAATTAGTCCATGGATGTGTTCAGCCGAATGACCTCTGCCGGGAACACTCAGAATGAGGTTCTGAGTTATTGCAACATAGGAGCGTTTCACTGCTTTCAAGGCTTCTTAGGAAGATTTCCTCAATATTGCTTCACGCATATCTCCCGCTGTTCCGGGTGAACATCTACTTGTAAATCCCTCGTGGTTTATTGTACACCCGTGAAATTTGGCCAGGTTATGCAGTTTGCATTGCTGTACAATTGTGTCTGCCTATCTCTGATGCGCAGGCAAAAATTCAGGCTTGGCATCGAGATAAGCTGGTCCCCGTAGGACACTGAGAGCGGACTGGGTATATTTGCTTCCCGTTCTTATCACCTGAGTGCTATTGATTCCACCTTAACGGCTACACTCTACTCAAAAGGAGCAGTAAGTTGAACCTCAACTTATGGCACTTTGTGAAAGTTTTGAGAACTAGAGCTCAGTTGTTTGGCACGACACCACTGTCCATCCAGCACTATGGATGGCATTGCCTGCATCTGGCTCTAATTAGTCCAGGGTTGTGTTCAGCCGAATGACCTCTGCCGAGAACACTCAGAATGAGGTTCTGAGTTATTGCAACATAGGAGCGTTTAACTGCTTTCAAGGCTTCTTAGGAAGAATTCCTCAATCTTGCTACCGGCAGGCCTCCGGCTGTTCCGGGTGAACATCTATTTGTAAATCCCCCTTGGTTTCTTGCACACCAGTGAAATTTGGCTAGGTTATGCAGTTTGCATTGCTGTACAATTGCGCCTGGCTAGCTCTGCTGCGCTGGCAAACATTCAGGCGTGGCATCCAGATAGGCTGCTCCCCGTAGGACACTGCCAGCGGACTGGGTATATCTGCTTTCCATTCTTCTCACCTGAGTGCTACTGATTCCAGCTATAACGGCTACACTCTACTCAACCGGAGCAGTAAGTTGAACCTCAACTTATGGAACTTTGTGAAAGTGTTGAGAACTAGCGCTCAGTTGTTTGGCACGCCACCACAGTCCATCCAGCACTATGGACGGCACTGCCTACATCTGGCTCTAATTTGTCCACGGTTGTGTTCAGCCGAATGACCTGTGGAGGGAACACTCAGAATGAGGTTCTGTGTTATTGCAACATAGGAGCGTTTCACTTCTTTCAAGTCTTCTTAGGAAGAATTCCTCAATATTGCTTCCGGTAGGACTCCGGCTGTTCTGGGTGAACATCTCCTTGTAAAATCCCCGTTGTTTCTTGTACACCCGTGAAATTTGGCCAGGTTATTCAGTTTGCATTCCTGCACAATTGCGCCTGTCAAACTAGGCCGCGGTTGAAAACATTCAGGCGTGGCAGCCAGATAGGCTGGTCCCCGTAAGACACTGCCAGCGGACTGGGTATATCTGCTTCCCGTTCTTCTCAACTGAGTGCTACTCATTCCAGCGTTGATGGCTACACTCTACTCAAACGGAGCAGTAAGATGAACCTCAACTTATGGGACTTTGTGAAAGTGTTGAGAACTAGAGGTCAGTTGTTTGGCATGCCACCACAGTCCATCCAGAACTATGGACGGCACTGCCTACATCTGGCTCTAATTAGTCCACGGTTGTGATCAGCCGAATGACCTCTGCCGGGAACACTCAGAATGAGGTTCTGAGTTATTGCAACATAGGAGCGTTTCACTTCAAGGCTTCTTAGGAAGAATTCTGGAATCATGCTGCCGGCAGGCCTCCGGCTGTTCCGGGTGAACATCTCCTTGTAAATCCCCCGTGGTTTCTTGTACACCCATGAAATTTGGCCAGGTTATGCTGTTTGCATTGCTGTACAATTGCGCCTGCCTAGCTCTACCGCAGTTGCAAACATTCAGGCGTGGCAGCCAGAAAGGCTGGTCCCCGTAGGACACTGCCAGCTGACTGGGTATATCTGCTTCCCGTTCCTCTCACCTGAGTGCTACTGAATACAGCTTTGAAAGCTACACTCTACTCTCCCGGAGCAGTAAGTTGAATCTCAAATTATGGCACTTTGTGAAAGTGTTGAGAACTAGAGCTCAGTTGTTTGGCACGCCACCACAGTGCATCCAGCACTATGGACGGCACTGCCTACTCTGGCTCTAATTAGTCCACGGTTGTGTTCAGCCGAATGACCTCTGCCGGGAACACTCAGAATGAGGTTCTGAGTTATTGCAACATAGGAGTTTTTCACTGCTTTCAAGGCTTCTTAGGAAGATTTCCTCAATCTTTCTTCAGGCATATCTCCGGCTGTTCCGGGTGAACATCTCCTTGTAAATCCCCCGAGGTTTCTTGTGCACCCGTGAAATTTGGAACAGGTTATGCAGTTTGCATTCCTGCACAATTGCGCCTGCCTAGCTCTGCCGCGGTTGCAAACATTCAGGCGTTGCAGCCAGATAGGCTGGTCCCCGTAGGACACTGCCAGCGGACTGGGTATATCTGCTTCCAGTTCTCCTCACCTGAGTGCTACTGATTCCAGCTTTGACGGCTACACTCTACTCAAAAGGAGCAGTAAGTTGAACCTCAACTTATGGCACTTTGTGAAAGTGTTGAGAACTAGAGCTCAGTTGTTTGGCACGCCACCACAGTCCATCCAGGACTATGGACGTCACTGCCTACATCAGCCTCTAATTAGTCCACGGTTGTGTTCAGCCGAATGACCTCTGCCGGGAACACTCAGAATGAGGTTCTGAGTTATTGCAACATAGGAGCATTTCACTGCTTTCAAGGCTTCTAAGAAGAATTCCTCAATCTTGCTTCCGGCAGGCCTCCGGCTGTTCCGGATGAATATCTATTTTTAAATCCCCCATGGTTTCTTGTACACTCGTGAAATTTGGCGAGGTTATGCACTTTGCATTGCTGCACAATTGCGACTGCCTAGCTCTGCTGCGCTGGCAAACATTCAGGAGTGGCAGCCAGATAGGCTGGTCCCCGTAGGACAATGACAGCGGACTAGGTATATCTGCTTCCCATTCTTCTCACCTGAGTGCTACTGATTCCAGCTTTGACGGCTACACTCTACTCAACCGCAGCAGTAAGCTGAACCTCAACTTATGGCAATTTGTGAAAGTGTTGAGAACTAGAGCTCAGTTGTTTGGCACGCCACAACTTTCCATCCATCACTATGGATGGCACTACCTACATCTGGCTCTAATTAGTCCATGGTTGAGTTCAGACGAATGAACTCTGCCGGGAACACTCAGAATGAGGTTCTGAGTTATTGCAACATAGGAGCGTTTCACTGCTTTCAAGGCTTCTTAGGAAGAATTCCGGAATCTTGCTGCCGACAGGCCTCCGGCTGATCCGGGTGAACATCTATTTGTAAATCCTCCATGGTTTCTTTTACACCGGTGAAATTTGGCCACGTTATGCAGTTTGCATTGCTGCACAATTACGCCTGCCTAGCTCTGCCGTGGTTGCAAACATTCAGGCGTTGCAGCCAGATAGGCTGGTCCCCGTAGGACACTGCCAACGGCCTGGGTATATCTGCTTCCCGTTCTTCTCACATGAGTGCTATGGATTCCAGCTTTCACGGCTACTCTCTACTCAACCAGAACAATAAGTTGAACCTCTACTCATGGCAGTTTGTGAAAGTGTTGAGAACTAGAGCTCAGTTGTTTGGCAGGCCACCACTGTCCATCCAGCACTATGGAAGGCACTGCCTACATCTGGCTCTAATTAGTCCACGGTTGTGTTCAGCTGAATGACCTCTGCCGGGAACACTCAGAATGAGGTTCTGAGTTATTGCAACATAGGAGCATTTCACTACTCTCAAGGCTTCTTAGGAAGAATTCCGGAATCTTGTTGCCGGCAGGCCTCCGGCTGTTCCGGGTGAACAACTGGTAAATCCCCCTTGGTTCCTTTTACACCCGTGAAATTTGGCCAGGTTAGGCAGTTTGCATTGCTGCACAATTGCGCCTGCCTAGCTCCGCCGTGGTTGCAAACATTCAGGCGTGGCAGCCAGATAGGCTGGTCCCCGTAGGACACTGCCAGCGGACTGGGTATATCTGCTTACCGTTATTCTCACCTGATCGCTACTGATTCCAGCTTTGACAGCTACACTCTACTGAACCGGGGCAGTAAGTTGAACCTCAACTTATGGCACTTTGTGAAAGTGTTGAGAACTAGAGCTCAGTTGTTTGTCACGCCACCACTGTCCATCCAGCACTATGGACGCCACTGCCTACATCTGGCTCTAATTAGTCCATGGTTGTGTTTATCCGAATGACCTCTGTTGGGAACACTCAGAATGAGGTTCTGAATTGTAGCAACATAGGAGCGTTTCACTGCTTTCAAGGCTTCTTAGGAAGAATTCCGGAATGTTGCTGCCGGCAGGCCAACGGCTGTTCGGGGTGAACATCTCCTTGTAAATCCCCCGTGATTTCTTGTACACCCGTGAAATTTGGCCAGGTGATGCAGTTTGCATTGCTGAACAATTGCGCCTGCCTAGCTTTGCCGTGGTTGCAAACATTCAGGCGTGACAGCCAGATAGGCTGGTCCAAGTAGGACCCTGCCAGCTGACTGGGTATATCTCGTTTCGGTTCTTCTAACCTGAGTGCTACCAATTCTAGCTTTGACGGCTACACTCTACTGAACCGGAGCAGTGAGTTGAACATCAACTCATGGCACTTTGTGAAAGTGTTGAGAACTAGAGGTCAGTTTTTTGGCATTCCACCACTGTCCATCCAGCACTATGGACGGCACTGCCTACATCAGCCTCTAATTAGTCCATGGATGTGTTCAGCCGAATGACCTCTGCCGGGAACACTCAGAATGAGGTTCTGAGTTATTGCAATATAGGAGCATTTCACTGCTTTCAAGGCTTCTTAGGAAGATGTCCTCAATATTGCTTCACGCATATCTCCCGCTGTTCCGGGTGAACATCTACTTGTAAATCCCTCGTGGTTTATTGTACACCCGTGAAATTTGGCCAGGTTATGCAGTTTGCATTGCTGTACAATTGTGTCTGCCTATCTCTGATGCGCAGGCAAAAATTCAGGCTTGGCATCGAGATAAGCTGGTCCCCGTAGGACACTGAGAGCGGACTGGGTATATTTGCTTCCCGTTCTTATCACCTGAGTGCTATTGATTCCACCTTAACGGCTACACTCTACTCAAAAGGAGCAGTAAGTTGAACCTCAACTTATGGCACTTTGTGAAAGTTTTGAGAACTAGAGCTCAGTTGTTTGGCACGACACCACTGTCCATCCAGCACTATGGATGGCATTGCCTGCATCTGGCTCTAATTAGTCCAGGGTTGTGTTCAGCCGAATGACCTCTGCCGAGAACACTCAGAATGAGGTTCTGAGTTATTGCAACATAGGAGCGTTTAACTGCTTTCAAGGCTTCTTAGGAAGAATTCCTCAATCTTGCTACCGGCAGGCCTCCGGCTGTTCCGGGTGAACATCTATTTGTAAATCCCCCTTGGTTTCTTGCACACCAGTGAAATTTGGCTAGGTTATGCAGTTTGCATTGCTGTACAATTGCGCCTGGCTAGCTCTGCTGCGCTGGCAAACATTCAGGCGTGGCATCCAGATAGGCTGCTCCCCGTAGGACACTGCCAGCGGACTGGGTATATCTGCTTTCCATTCTTCTCACCTGAGTGCTACTGATTCCAGCTATAACGGCTACACTCTACTCAACCGGAGCAGTAAGTTGAACCTCAACTTATGGAACTTTGTGAAAGTGTTGAGAACTAGCGCTCAGTTGTTTGGCACGCCACCACAGTCCATCCAGCACTATGGACGGCACTGTCTACATCTGGCTCTAATTTGTCCACGGTTGTGTTCAGCCGAATGACCTGTGGAGGGAACACTCAGAATGAGGTTCTGTGTTATTGCAACATAGGAGCGTTTCACTTCTTTCAAGTCTTCTTAGGAAGAATTCCTCAATATTGCTTCCGGTAGGACTCCGGCTGTTCTGGGTGAACATCTCCTTGTAAAATCCCCGTTGTTTCTTGTACACCCGTGAAATTTGGCCAGGTTATGCAGTTTGCATTCCTGCACAATTGCGCCTGTCAAACTAGGCCGCGGTTGAAAACATTCAGGCGTGGCAGCCAGATAGGCTGGTCCCCGTAAGACACTGCCAGCAGACTGGGTATATCTGCTTCACGTTCTTCTCAAATGAGTGCTACTCATTCCAGCGTTGATGGCTACACTCTACTCAAACGGAGCAGTAAGATGAACCTCAACTTATGGGACTTTGTGAAAGTGTTGAGAACTAGAGGTCAGTTGTTTGGCATGCCACCACAGTCCATCCAGAACTATGGACGGCACTGCCTACATCTGGCTCTAATTAGTCCACGGTTGTGATCAGCCGAATGACCTCTGCCGGGAACACTCAGAATGAGGTTCTGAGTTATTGCAACATAGGAGCGTTTCACTTCAAGGCTTCTTAGGAAGAATTCTGGAATCATGCTGCCGGCAGGCCTCCGGCTGTTCCGGGTGAACATCTCCTTGTAAATCCCCCGTGGTTTCTTGTACACCCATGAAATTTGGCCAGGTTATGCTGTTTGCATTGCTGTACAATTGCGCCTGCCTAGCTCTACCGCGGTTGCAAACATTCAGGCGTGGCAGCCAGAAAGGCTGGTCCCCGTAGGACACTGCCAGCTGACTGGGTATATCTGCTTCCCGTTCCTCTCACCTGAGTGCTACTGAATACAGCTTTGAAAGCTACACTCTACTCTCCCGGAGCAGTAAGTTGAATCTCAAATTATGGCACTTTGTGAAAGTGTTGAGAACTAGAGCTCAGTTGTTTGGCACGCCACCACAGTGCATCCAGCACTATGGACGGCACTGCCTACTCTGGCTCTAATTAGTCCACGGTTGTGTTCAGCCGAATGACCTCTGCCGGGAACACTCAGAATGAGGTTCTGAGTTATTGCAACATAGGAGTTTTTCACTGCTTTCAAGGCTTCTTAGGAAGATTTCCTCAATCTTTCTTCAGGCATATCTCCGGCTGTTCCGGGTGAACATCTCCTTGTAAATCCCCCGAGGTTTCTTGTGCACCCGTGAAATTTGGAACAGGTTATGCAGTTTGCATTCCTGCACAATTGCGCCTGCCTAGCTCTGCCGCGGTTGCAAACATTCAGGCGTTGCAGCCAGATAGGCTGGTCCCCGTAGGACACTGCCAGCGGACTGGGTATATCTGCTTCCAGTTCTCCTCACCTGAGTGTTACTGATTCCAGCTTTGACGGCTACACTCTACTCAAAAGGAGCAGTAAGTTGAACCTCAACTTATGGCACTTTGTGAAAGTGTTGAGAACTAGAGCTCAGTTGTTTGGCACGCCACCACAGTCCATCCAGGACTATGGACGTCACTGCCTACATCAGCCTCTAATTAGTCCACGGTTGTGTTCAGCCGAATGACCTCTGCCGGGAACACTCAGAATGAGGTTCTGAGTTATTGCAACATAGGAGCATTTCACTGCTTTCAAGGCTTCTAAGAAGAATTCCTCAATCTTGCTTCCGGCAGGCCTCCGGCTGTTCCGGATGAATATCTATTTTTAAATCCCCCATGGTTTCTTGTACACTCGTGAAATTTGGCGAGGTTATGCACTTTGCATTGCTGCACAATTGCGACTGCCTAGCTCTGCTGCGCTGGCAAACATTCAGGAGTGGCAGCCAGATAGGCTGGTCCCCGTAGGACAATGACAGCGGACTAGGTATATCTGCTTCCCATTCTTCTCACCTGAGTGCTACTGATTCCCGCTTTGACGGCTACACTCTACTCAACCGGAGCAGTAAGTTGAACCTCAACTTATGGCAATTTGTGAAAGTGTTGAGAACTAGAGCTCAGTTGTTTGGCACGCCACAACTTTCCATCCATCACTATGGATGGCACTACCTACATCTGGCTCTAATTAGTCCATGGTTGAGTTCAGACGAATGAACTCTGCCGGGAACACTCAGAATGAGGTTCTGAGTTATTGCAACATAGGAGCGTTTCACTGCTTTCAAGGCTTCTTAGGAAGAATTCCGGAATCTTGCTGCCGACAGGCCTCCGGCTGATCCGGGTGAACATCTATTTGTAAATCCTCCGTGGTTTCTTTTACACCGGTGAAATTTGGCCACGTTATGCAGTTTGCATTGCTGCACAATTACGCCTGCCTAGCTCTGCCGTGGTTGCAAACATTCAGGCGTTGCAGCCAGATAGGCTGGTCCCCGTAGGACACTGCCAACGGCCTGGGTATATCTGCTTCCCGTTCTTCTCACATGAGTGCTATGGATTCCAGCTTTCACGGCTACTCTCTACTCAACCAGAACAATAAGTTGAACCTCTACTCATGGCAGTTTGTGAAAGTGTTGAGAACTAGAGCTCAGTTGTTTGGCAGGCCACCACTGTCCATCCAGCACTATGGAAGGCACTGCCTACATCTGGCTCTAATTAGTCCACGATTGTGTTCAGCTGAATGACCTCTGCCGGGAACACTCAGAATGAGGTTCTGAGTTATTGCAACATAGGAGCATTTCACTACTCTCAAGGCTTCTTAGGAAGAATTCCGGAATCTTGTTGCCGGCAGGCCTCCGGCTGTTCCGGGTGAACAACTGGTAAATCCCCCTTGGTTCCTTTTACACCCGTGAAATTTGGCCAGGTTAGGCAGTTTGCATTGCTGCACAATTGCGCCTGCCTAGCTCCGCCGTGGTTGCAAACATTCAGGCGTGGCAGCCAGATAGGCTGGTCCCCGTAGGACACTGCCAGCGGACTGGGTATATCTGCTTACCGTTATTCTCACCTGATCGCTACTGATTCCAGCTTTGACAGCTACACTCTACTGAACCGGGGCAGTAAGTTGAACCTCAACTTATGGCACTTTGTGAAAGTGTTGAGAACTAGAGCTCAGTTGTTTGTCACGCCACCACTGTCCATCCAGCACTATGGACGCCACTGCCTACATCTGGCTCTAATTAGTCCATGGTTGTGTTTATCCGAATGACCTCTGTTGGGAACACTCAGAATGAGGTTCTGAATTGTAGCAACATAGGAGCGTTTCACTGCTTTCAAGGCTTCTTAGGAAGAATTCCGGAATGTTGCTGCCGGCAGGCCAACGGCTGTTCGGGGTGAACATCTCCTTGTAAATCCCCCGTGATTTCTTGTACACCCGTGAAATTTGGCCAGGTGATGCAGTTTGCATTGCTGAACAATTGCGCCTGCCTAGCTTTGCCGTGGTTGCAAACATTCAGGCGTGACAGCCAGATAGGCTGGTCCAAGTAGGACCCTGCCAGCTGACTGGGTATATCTCGTTTCGGTTCTTCTAACCTGAGTGCTACCAATTCTAGCTTTGACGGCTACACTCTACTGAACCGGAGCAGTGAGTTGAACATCAACTCATGGCACTTTGTGAAAGTGTTGAGAACTAGAGGTCAGTTTTTTGGCATTCCACCACTGTCCATCCAGCACTATGGACGGCACTGCCTACATCAGCCTCTAATTAGTCCATGGATGTGTTCAGCCGAATGACCTCTGCCGGGAACACTCAGAATGAGGTTCTGAGTTATTGCAATATAGGAGCATTTCACTGCTTTCAAGGCTTCTTAGGAAGATGTCCTCAATATTGCTTCACGCATATCTCCCGCTGTTCCGGGTGAACATCTACTTGTAAATCCCTCGTGGTTTATTGTACACCCGTGAAATTTGGCCAGGTTATGCAGTTTGCATTGCTGTACAATTGTGTCTGCCTATCTCTGATGCGCAGGCAAAAATTCAGGCTTGGCATCGAGATAAGCTGGTCCCCGTAGGACACTGAGAGCGGACTGGGTATATTTGCTTCCCGTTCTTATCACCTGAGTGCTATTGATTCCACCTTAACGGCTACACTCTACTCAAAAGGAGCAGTAAGTTGAACCTCAACTTATGGCACTTTGTGAAAGTTTTGAGAACTAGAGCTCAGTTGTTTGGCACGACACCACTGTCCATCCAGCACTATGGATGGCATTGCCTGCATCTGGCTCTAATTAGTCCAGGGTTGTGTTCAGCCGAATGACCTCTGCCGAGAACACTCAGAATGAGGTTCTGAGTTATTGCAACATAGGAGCGTTTAACTGCTTTCAAGGCTTCTTAGGAAGAATTCCTCAATCTTGCTACCGGCAGGCCTCCGGCTGTTCCGGGTGAACATCTATTTGTAAATCCCCCTTGGTTTCTTGCACACCAGTGAAATTTGGCTAGGTTATGCAGTTTGCATTGCTGTACAATTGCGCCTGCCTAGCTCTGCTGCGCTGGCAAACATTCAGGCGTGGCATCCAGATAGGCTGCTCCCCGTAGGACACTGCCAGCGGACTGGGTATATCTGCTTTCCATTCTTCTCACCTGAGTGCTACTGATTCCAGCTATAACGGCTACACTCTACTCAACCGGAGCAGTAAGTTGAACCTCAACTTATGGAACTTTGTGAAAGTGTTGAGAACTAGCGCTCAGTTGTTTGGCACGCCACCACAGTCCATCCAGCACTATGGACGGCACTGTCTACATCTGGCTCTAATTTGTCCACGGTTGTGTTCAGCCGAATGACCTGTGGAGGGAACACTCAGAATGAGGTTCTGTGTTATTGCAACATAGGAGCGTTTCACTTCTTTCAAGTCTTCTTAGGAAGAATTCCTCAATATTGCTTCCGGTAGGACTCCGGCTGTTCTGGGTGAACATCTCCTTGTAAAATCCCCGTTGTTTCTTGTACACCCGTGAAATTTGGCCAGGTTATGCAGTTTGCATTCCTGCACAATTGCGCCTGTCAAACTAGGCCGCGGTTGAAAACATTCAGGCGTGGCAGCCAGATAGGCTGGTCCCCGTAAGACACTGCCAGCAGACTGGGTATATCTGCTTCACGTTCTTCTCAAATGAGTGCTACTCATTCCAGCGTTGATGGCTACACTCTACTCAAACGGAGCAGTAAGATGAACCTCAACTTATGGGACTTTGTGAAAGTGTTGAGAACTAGAGGTCAGTTGTTTGGCATGCCACCACAGTCCATCCAGAACTATGGACGGCACTGCCTACATCTGGCTCTAATTAGTCCACGGTTGTGATCAGCCGAATGACCTCTGCCGGGAACACTCAGAATGAGGTTCTGAGTTATTGCAACATAGGAGCGTTTCACTTCAAGGCTTCTTAGGAAGAATTCTGGAATCATGCTGCCGGCAGGCCTCCGGCTGTTCCGGGTGAACATCTCCTTGTAAATCCCCCGTGGTTTCTTGTACACCCATGAAATTTGGCCAGGTTATGCTGTTTGCATTGCTGTACAATTGCGCCTGCCTAGCTCTACCGCGGTTGCAAACATTCAGGCGTGGCAGCCAGAAAGGCTGGTCCCCGTAGGACACTGCCAGCTGACTGGGTATATCTGCTTCCCGTTCCTCTCACCTGAGTGCTACTGAATACAGCTTTGAAAGCTACACTCTACTCTCCCGGAGCAGTAAGTTGAATCTCAAATTATGGCACTTTGTGAAAGTGTTGAGAACTAGAGCTCAGTTGTTTGGCACGCCACCACAGTGCATCCAGCACTATGGACGGCACTGCCTACTCTGGCTCTAATTAGTCCACGGTTGTGTTCAGCCGAATGACCTCTGCCGGGAACACTCAGAATGAGGTTCTGAGTTATTGCAACATAGGAGTTTTTCACTGCTTTCAAGGCTTCTTAGGAAGATTTCCTCAATCTTTCTTCAGGCATATCTCCGGCTGTTCCGGGTGAACATCTCCTTGTAAATCCCCCGAGGTTTCTTGTGCACCCGTGAAATTTGGAACAGGTTATGCAGTTTGCATTCCTGCACAATTGCGCCTGCCTAGCTCTGCCGCGGTTGCAAACATTCAGGCGTTGCAGCCAGATAGGCTGGTCCCCGTAGGACACTGCCAGCGGACTGGGTATATCTGCTTCCAGTTCTCCTCACCTGAGTGTTACTGATTCCAGCTTTGACGGCTACACTCTACTCAAAAGGAGCAGTAAGTTGAACCTCAACTTATGGCACTTTGTGAAAGTGTTGAGAACTAGAGCTCAGTTGTTTGGCACGCCACCACAGTCCATCCAGGACTATGGACGTCACTGCCTACATCAGCCTCTAATTAGTCCACGGTTGTGTTCAGCCGAATGACCTCTGCCGGGAACACTCAGAATGAGGTTCTGAGTTATTGCAACATAGGAGCATTTCACTGCTTTCAAGGCTTCTAAGAAGAATTCCTCAATCTTGCTTCCGGCAGGCCTCCGGCTGTTCCGGATGAATATCTATTTTTAAATCCCCCATTGTTTCTTGTACACTCGTGAAATTTGGCGAGGTTATGCACTTTGCATTGCTGCACAATTGCGACTGCCTAGCTCTGCTGCGCTGGCAAACATTCAGGAGTGGCAGCCAGATAGGCTGGTCCCCGTAGGACAATGACAGCGGACTAGGTATATCTGCTTCCCATTCTTCTCACCTGAGTGCTACTGATTCCCGCTTTGACGGCTACACTCTACTCAACCGGAGCAGTAAGTTGAACCTCAACTTATGGCAATTTGTGAAAGTGTTGAGAACTAGAGCTCAGTTGTTTGGCACGCCACAACTTTCCATCCATCACTATGGATGGCACTACCTACATCTGGCTCTAATTAGTCCATGGTTGAGTTCAGACGAATGAACTCTGCCGGGAACACTCAGAATGAGGTTCTGAGTTATTGCAACATAGGAGCGTTTCACTGCTTTCAAGGCTTCTTAGGAAGAATTCCGGAATCTTGCTGCCGACAGGCCTCCGGCTGATCCGGGTGAACATCTATTTGTAAATCCTCCGTGGTTTCTTTTACACCGGTGAAATTTGGCCACGTTATGCAGTTTGCATTGCTGCACAATTACGCCTGCCTAGCTCTGCCGTGGTTGCAAACATTCAGGCGTTGCAGCCAGATAGGCTGGTCCCCGTAGGACACTGCCAACGGCCTGGGTATATCTGCTTCCCGTTCTTCTCACATGAGTGCTATGGATTCCAGCTTTCACGGCTACTCTCTACTCAACCAGAACAATAAGTTGAACCTCTACTCATGGCAGTTTGTGAAAGTGTTGAGAACTAGAGCTCAGTTGTTTGGCAGGCCACCACTGTCCATCCAGCACTATGGAAGGCACTGCCTACATCTGGCTCTAATTAGTCCACGATTGTGTTCAGCTGAATGACCTCTGCCGGGAACACTCAGAATGAGGTTCTGAGTTATTGCAACATAGGAGCATTTCACTACTCTCAAGGCTTCTTAGGAAGAATTCCGGAATCTTGTTGCCGGCAGGCCTCCGGCTGTTCCGGGTGAACAACTGGTAAATCCCCCTTGGTTCCTTTTACACCCGTGAAATTTGGCCAGGTTAGGCAGTTTGCATTGCTGCACAATTGCGCCTGCCTAGCTCCGCCGTGGTTGCAAACATTCAGGCGTGGCAGCCAGATAGGCTGGTCCCCGTAGGACACTGCCAGCGGACTGGGTATATCTGCTTACCGTTATTCTCACCTGATCGCTACTGATTCCAGCTTTGACAGCTACACTCTACTGAACCGGGGCAGTAAGTTGAACCTCAACTTATGGCACTTTGTGAAAGTGTTGAGAACTAGAGCTCAGTTGTTTGTCACGCCACCACTGTCCATCCAGCACTATGGACGCCACTGCCTACATCTGGCTCTAATTAGTCCATGGTTGTGTTTATCCGAATGACCTCTGTTGGGAACACTCAGAATGAGGTTCTGAATTGTAGCAACATAGGAGCGTTTCACTGCTTTCAAGGCTTCTTAGGAAGAATTCCGGAATGTTGCTGCCGGCAGGCCAACGGCTGTTCGGGGTGAACATCTCCTTGTAAATCCCCCGTGATTTCTTGTACACCCGTGAAATTTGGCCAGGTGATGCAGTTTGCATTGCTGAACAATTGCGCCTGCCTAGCTATGCCGTGGTTGCAAACATTCAGGCGTGACAGCCAGATAGGCTGGTCCAAGTAGGACCCTGCCAGCTGACTGGGTATATCTCGTTCCGGTTCTTCTAACCTGAGTGCTACCAATTCTAGCTTTGACGGCTACACTCTACTGAACCGGAGCAGTGAGTTGAACATCAACTCATGGCACTTTGTGAAAGTGTTGAGAACTAGAGGTCAGTTTTTTGGCATTCCACCACTGTCCATCCAGCACTATGGACGGCACTGCCTACATCAGCCTCTAATTAGTCCATGGATGTGTTCAGCCGAATGACCTCTGCCGGGAACACTCAGAATGAGGTTGTGAGTTGTTGCAACATAGGAGCATTTCACTGCTTTCAAGGCTTCTTAGGAAGAATTCCGCAATGTTGCTGCCAGCAGGCCTCCGGCTGTTCTGGGTGAACATCTCCTTGTAAATCCCACGTGGTTTCTTGTACACCCGTGAAATTTTGCCAGGTTATGCAGTTTGCATTGCTGCACAATTGCGCATCCTATCTCTGCCGTGGTTGCAAACATTCAGGCGTGGCAGCCAGATAGGCTGGTTCCCGTAATACACTCCCAGCGGATTGGCTATATCTGCTTGCCGTTCTTCTCACCTGAGGGCTACTGATTCCAGCTTTGACGGCTACACTCTACTCAACCGGAGCAGTAAGATGAACCTCAACTTATGGCACTTTGTGAAACGGTTGAGAACTAGAGCTCAGTTGTTTGGCATGTCACCACTGTTCATCCAGCACTATGGACGGCATTGCCTACATCTGGCTCTAATTAGTCCACGGTTGTGTTCAGCCGAATGACCTCTGCCTGGAACACTCAGAATGAGTTTCTGAGTTATTGCAACATAGGAGTTTTTCACTGTCAAGGCTTCATAGGAAGAATTCCGGTATCGTGCTTCCAGCAGGCTTCCGGCTGTTCCGGGTGAACATCTATTTGTAAATCCCCCGTGGTTTCTTATACACCTGTGAAATTTGGCCAGGGTATGCAGTTTGCATTGCTGCACAATTGCGCCTGCCTAACTCTGCCGCGCTGGCATACATTCAGGAGTGGCAGCCAGATAGGCTGGTCCCCGTAGGACACTGCCAGCGGACTGGGTATATGTGCTTACCGTTCTTCTCACCTGAGTGCTACTGATTCCAGCTTTGACGGCTAAACTCTACTCAACCGGAACAGTAAGTTGAACCTCAACTCATGGCACTTTGTGAAAGTGTTGAGAAGTAGAGCTCAGTTGTTTGGCATGCCACCACTGTGCATCCAGCACTATGGACGGCACTGCCTACATCTGGATCTAATTAGTCCATGGTTGTGTTCAGCCGAATGACCTCTGCCGGGACCACTCAGAATGAGGTTCTGAGTTATTGCAACATAGGAGCGTTTCACTGCTTTCAAGGATTCTTAGGAAGAATTCCGGAATGTTGCTGCTGGCAGGCCTCCGTCTGTTCCGGGTGAACATCTCCTTGTAAGTTCTCCGAGGTTTCTTGTACACCCGTGATATTTGGCCAGGTTATGCAGTTTGCATTGCTGCACAATTGCGCCTGCTTATCTCTGCCGCGGTTGCAAACATTCAGTCGTGGGAGCCAGATAGGCTGGTACCCGTAGGACACTGCCAGGGGACTGGGCCTATCTGCTTCCCGTTCTTCTCACCTGAGTGCTAGTGATTCCAGTTTGACGGATACACTCTACTCAATCGGAGCAGTAAGTTCAACCTCAACTCATGGAACTTTGGGAAAGTATTGATAACTAGAGCTCAGCTGTTTGGCACGACACCACTGTCCATCCAGCACTATGGACGGCACTGCCTACATCTGGCTCTAATTAGTCCACGGTTGTGTTCAGCCGAATGAACCCTGCCGGGAACACTCAGAATGAGGTTCTGAGTTATTGCAACATAGGAGCATTTCACTGCTTTCAAGGATTCTTAGGAAGAATTCAGGAATCTTGCTGCCGCCAGGCCTCCGGCTGTTCTGGGGGAACATGACCTCGTAAATCCCCCGTGGTTTCTTGTACACCCGTGAAATTTGGCCAGGGTATGCAGTTTGCATTGTTGCACAATTGCGCCTGCCTCCCTCTGCCGCAGTTACAAACATTCAGTCGTGGCAGTCAGGTAGGCTCGTCCCCGTAGGACACTGCCAGCAGACTGGGTATATCTGCTTCCCCTTCTTCTCACCTGAGTGCTAATGATTCCAGCTTTGACGGCTACACTCTTCTCAACCGGAGCTGTAAGTTCAACCGCAAATTATGGCACTTTGTGAAAGTGTTGAGAACTAGACCTCAGTTGTTTGGCATGCCACCACTGTCCATCCAGGACTATGGACGTCACTGCCTACATCTGGCTCTAATTAGTCAAAGGTTGTGTTCAGCCGAATGACCTCTGCCGGGAAAACTCAGAATGAGTTTCTGAGTTATTGCAACATAGGAGCGTTTCACTGCTTTCAAGGCTTCTTAGGAAGAATTCCTCAATCTTGCTTCTGGCAGGCCTCTGAATGTTCCGGGTGAACATCTCCATGTAAATCCCCCGTGGTTTCTTGTACACCAGTGAAATTGGGCCAAGTTATGCAATTTGCATTGCTGCACAATTGCGTCTGCCTAGCTCTGCGGCACTGGCAAACTTTCAGGCGTGGCAGCCATATGCTCTGGTCCCCGTAGGACATTGCCAGCGGACTGGGTATATCTGCTTCCCATTCTCACCTGAGTGCTACTGATTCCAGCTTTGACGACTACACTCTACTCACCCGGAGCAGTAAGTTGAACCTCAACTTATGTCACTTTGTGAAAGTGTTGACAACTAGAGGGAAGTTGTTTGGCACGCCACCACTGTCCATCCAGCACTATGGACGGCACTGCCTACATCTGGCTCTAATTAGTCCACGGTTGTTTTCAGCCGAATGACGTCTGCCGGGAAAACTCAGAATGAGGTTCTGAGTTATTGCAACATAGGAGCGTTGCACTGCTTTCAAGGCTTCTTAGGAAGGATTCCAGAAACTTGCTGCCGGCAGGCCTCCAGCTGTTCCGGGTGTCATCTCCTTGTAAATCCCTCGTGGTTTCTTGTACACCCGAGAAATTTGGCCACTTTGCATTGCTGCACAATTGCGCCTGCCTAGCTCTGCGGTGGTTGCAAACATACAGGCGTGGCAGCCGGAAAGGCTAGTACCCGTAGGATACTGCCAGCGGACTGGGTATATGTGCTTCCCGTTCTTCTCACCTGAGTGCTACTGATTCCAGCTTGGACGGCTAAACTCTACTCAACCGAAGCAGTAGGTTGAACCTCAACTCATTGCAATGTGTGAAAGTGTTGAGAACTAGAGCTCAGTTGTTTGGCACCCCACCACTGTCCGTCCAGCACTGTGGACGGCACTGCCTACGTCTGGCTCTAATTAGTCCCCGGTTGTGTTCTGCCGAATGACCTCTGCCGGGAACACTCAGAATGAGTTTCTGAGTTATTGCAACATAGGAGCGTTTCACTGCTTTCAAGGCTTCTTAGGAAGAATTCCATAATTTGCTGCCGGTAGGTCTGTGTCTGTTCCGGGTGAACATAACCTTGTAAATCCCCTTGGTTTCTTGTAAACCCGTGAAATTTGGCCAGGTTATGCAGTTTGCATTGCTGCACAATTGCTCCTGCCTAGCTCTCCAGCGGTTGCAAACATTCAGGCGTGGCAGCCAGATAGGCTGGTCCCCGTAGGACACTGCCAGCGGACTGGGTATATCTGCTTCCCGTTCTTCTCACCTGAGTGCTACTGATTCCAGCTTTGACGTATACAATCTACTCAACCGGAGCAGTAAGTTGAACCTCAACTTATGGCAATGTGTGAAAGTGTTGAGAACAAGAGCTCAGTTGTTTGGCACGCCACCACTGTCCATCCAGCACTATGGAAGGCACTGCCTACATCTGGCTCTAATTAGTCAACGGTTGTGTTCAGCCGAATGACCTCTCCCGGGAACACTCAGAATGAGTTTCTGAGTTATTGCAACATAGGAACGTTTCACTGCTTTCAAGGCTTCTTAGGAGGAATTCTGGAATCTTGCTGCCGGCAGGTCTCCGACTGTTCCGGGTGAACATCTCCTTGTAAATCCCCCGTGGTTTCTTGTACATGCTTGAAATTTGGCAAGGTTACGCAGTTTGCATTGCTGCACAAATGCGCCTCCCTAACTCTGCCGCGGTTGCAAACATTCAGGCGTGGCAGCTAGATAGGCTGGTCCCCCTAGGACACTGCCAGCGGACTGGGTATATCTGCTTCCCTTCCTTCTCACCTGAGTGCTACTGATTCCAGCTTTGACGGCTACACTCTACTCAACCAGAACACTTAGTTGAACCTCAACTGATGGCCCTTTGTGAAAGTGTTGAGAACTAGAGCTCAGTTGTTTGGCACACAACCACTGTCCATCCAGCACTATGGACGGCACTGCCTACATCTGGCTCTAATTAGTCCACGGTTGTGTTCAGCCGAATGACCTCTGCCGGGAACACTCAGAATGAGGTTCTGAGTTATTTCAAGATAGTAGCGTTTGAATGCTTTCTAGGCTTCTTAGTAAGGATTACGGAATCTTGCTGCTGGCAGCCCTCCGGGTGTTCCGGTGAACATCTCCTTGTAAATCCCCTGTGGTTTCTTGTACACCCATTTAATTTGGGCAGGTTATGCAGTTTGCATTGCTGCACAATTGCGCCTGCCCAGCTCTGCGGAGGTTGCAATCATTCAGGGGTGGCAGCCAGATAGGCTGGTCCCCATAGGACACTGCCAGCGGACTGGGTATATCTGCTTCCCGTTTTTCTCACCTGAGTGCTACTGATTCCAGCTTTGACGTATACAATCTACTCACCCGGAGCAGTAAGTTGAACCTCACCTTGTGGCACTTTGTGAAAGTGTTGAGAACTAGAGCTCAGTTGTTTGGCACGCCTCCACTGTCCATGCAGCACTATGAAAGGCACTGCCTATTTCTGGCTCTAATGAGTCCACGGTTGTGTTCAGCCGAATGACCTCTGCCGGGAACACTCAGAATGAGGTTCTGAGTTACTGCAACATAGGAGTGTTTCACTGCTTTCAAGGCTTCGTAGGAATAATTCCGAAATCTTGCTGCACGCAGGCCTCCGTCTGTTCCGGGTGAACATCTCCTTGTAAATCCCCCGTGGTTTCTTGTACACCAGTGAAATTTGGTCAGGTTATGCAGTTTGTATTGCTGAACAATTGAGCATGCCTATCTCTGCCGCGGTTGCAAACCTTCAGGCGTGGCTGCCAGATATCTGGTCCCTGTAGGACACTGCCAGCGGACTGGGTACATCTGCTTCCCATTCTTCTCACCTGAGTGCTACTGATTCCAGCTTTGACGGCTACACTCTACTCACCCGCATCAATAAGTTGAACCTCAACTTATGGCACTTTGTGAAAGTGTGGAGAACTAGAGCTCAGTTGTTTGGCACGCCACCACTGTCCATCCAGGACTATGGACGGCAATGACTACATCTGGCTCTAGTTAGTCCACGGTTGTGTTTACCCGAATGACCTCTGCCGGGATCACTCAGAATGAGGTTCTGAGTTTTTGAAACATAGGTGCGTTTCACTGCTTTGAAGGCTTCTCAGGAAGAATTCCAGAATGTTGGTGCCGGCAGGCCTCAGGCTTTTAGAGGAGACATCTCCTTGTAAATCCCCCGTTGTTTCTTGTAAACCCGTGCAATTTGGCCAGGTGATGAAGTTTGCATTGCTGCACAATTGCGCCTGCCTAGCTCTGCTGCGGTAACAAACATTCAGGCGTGGCAGCCAAATAGGCTGGTCCCCGTAAGACACTACCAGCGGACTGGGTATATCTGCTTCCCGTTCTGCTCACCTGAGTGCTACTGATTCCAGCTTTGACGGTTACACTCTATTCAACCGGAGGAGTAAGGTGAACCTCAACTTATGACCTTTGTGAAAGTGTTGAGAACTAGAGCTCAGTTGTTTTGCACGCCACCACTGTCCATCCAGCACTATGGACGGCACTGCATATATCAGGCTCTAATTATTCCACGGTTGTGTTCAGCCCAATGACCTCTCCCGGGAACTATGAGAATGAGTTTCTGAGTTACTGCAACATAGGAGCGTTTCAATGCTTTCAAGGCTTCTTAGGAAGAATTCCGGAATCTTGCTGCCCGCAGGCCTCCGTCTGTTCCGGGAGAACATCTCCTTGTAAATCCCCCGTGATTTCTTGTACACCTGTGAAATTTGGACAGGTTATGCAGTTTGTATTGCTGCACAATTGAGCATGCCTATCTCTGCCGCAGTTGCAAACATTCAGGCGTGGCAGCCAGATAGGCTGGTCCCCGTAGGACACTGCCAGCGGACTGGGTATATCTGCTTCCCTTTCTTCTCACCTGAGTGCTACTGATTCCAGCTTTGACGGCTACACACTACTCAACCGGAGCAGGACGTTGAACCTCAACTTATGGCACTTTGTGAAAGTGTGGAGAACTAGAGCTCAGTTGTTTGGCACGGGAACACTGTCCATCCAGCACTATGGATAGAACTGCCTACATCTGGCTCTAATTAGTCCATCGTTGTGTTCAGCCGAATGACCTCTGCCCGAAACACTCAGAATGAGGTTCTGAGTTACTGCAACATAGGAGTGTTTCACTGCTTTCAAGGTTTCTTAGAAAGAATTCCGAAATCTTGCTGCCGGCAGGCCTCCGGCTGATCCAGGTGAACATCTCCTTGTAAATCCCCCGTGGTTTCTTGTACACCCGTGAAATTTGGCCAGGTTATGCAGTGTGTATTGCTGCACAATTGCGCCTGTGTAGCTCTGCCGCGGTTGCAAACATGCAGGCGTGGCAGCCAGATAAGCTGGTCCCCGTAGGACACTGCAGGCGGACTGGCTATATCTGCTTCCCGTTCTTCTCACCTGAGTGCTACTGATTCCAGCTTTGACGGCTGCACTCTACTCAACCGGAGCAGTAAGTTGAACCTCAACTTATGGCACTTTGTGAAAGTGTTGAGAACTAGAGCTCAGTTGCTTGGCACGCCACCACTGTCCGTCCAGCACTATTGAAGGGACTAAATACATCTGCCTCTAATTAGTCCACGGTTGTGTTCAGCCGAATGAGCTCTGCCGGAAAACTCAGAATGAGATTCTGAGTTATTGCAAAATAGGAGCGTTTCACTGCTTTCAAGGCTTCTTAGGAAGAATTCCGGAATCTTGCAGCCGGCAGGACTCCGGCTGTTCCGGGTGAACATCTCCTTGTAAATCCCCCGTGGTTTCTTGTACAACCATGAAATTTGGCCAGGTTCTGCAGTTTGCATTTCTGCACAATTCCGCCTGCCTAGCTCTGCCCCGCTTGCAAACATTCAGGCGTGGCAGCCAGATCGGCTGGTCCCCGTAGGACACTGACAGCAGACTGGGTATATCTGCTTCCCGTTCTTCTCACCTGAGTGCTACTGATTCCAGCTTTGACGGCTACACTCTACTCAACCGGAGCAGTAAGTTGAACCTCAACTTATGGCACTTTTTGAAAGTGTTGAGAGCTTGAGCTCAGTTGTTTGGCATGCCACCACTATCCATCCAGCTCTATGGACGGCACGGCCTACATTTGGCTCTAATTAGTCCACCGTTGTCTTCAGCCAAATGACCTCTGCCGGGAACACTCAGAATGAGGTTGTGAGTTATTGCAACATAGGAGCGTTTCACTGCTTTCAAGGCTTCTTAGGAAGGATTCTGGAATCTTGCTGCCGGCAGGCCTCTGGCTGTTCCGGGTGAACATCTCCTTATAAATCCTGCGTGGTTTCTTGTACACCCGTGAAATTTGGCCAGGTTATGCAGTTTGCATTGCTGCACAATTGCGCCTGCCTAGCTCTGCCCCGGTTGCAAACATTCAGGCGTGACAGCCAGATAGGCTGCTCCCCGTAGGACACTGCCAGGGGACTGGTTATATCTGCTTCACGTTCTTCTCACCTGAGTGCTACTGATTCCAGCTTTGACGGCTACAATCTACTCAACCGGAGCAGTAAGTTGAACCTCAACTCATGGCACTTTGTGAAAATGTTGAGAACTAGGGCTCAGTTGTTTGGCACGCCACCACTGTCCATCCAGCACTATGGACGGCACTGCCTACATCTGGCTCTAATTATTCCACGGTTGTGTTCAGCCGAATGACCACTGCTGGGAACACTCAGAATGAGGTTCTGAGTTGTTGCAATGTAGGAGCGTTTCACTGCTTTCAAGGCTTCACCTTAAGATTTCCGGAAACTTGTTGCCGAAGGCCTCAGGCTGTTCCGGGTGAACATCTCCTTGTAAATCCCCCGTGGATTCTTATACACCCGTGATATTTGACCAGGTTATGCAGCGTGCATTGCTGCACAATTGGGCCTGCCTAGCTCTCCCGCGGTAGCAAACATTCAGGCGTGGAAGCCAGATAGGCTGGTCCCCATAGGACACTGCCAGCCGACTGGGTATATCTGCTTCCCGTTCTTCTCACCTGAGTGCTACTGATTCCAGCTTTGACGGCTTCACTCTACTCAATCGGAGCAGTAAGTTGAACCTCAACTTGTGGGACTTTGTGAAAGTGTTGAGAACTAGAGCTCAGTTGTTTTGCAGGCCACCACTGTCCATCAAGCACTATGATCGCCCCTGCCTTCATCTGGCTCTACTTAGTCAAAGGTTGTGTTCATCCAAATGACCTCTGATGGGAACTCTCAGAATGAGGTTCTGAGTTATTGGAACATAGGAGCGTTTCACAACTTTCAAGGCTTCTTAGGAAGGATTCCGGATTCTTGCTGCAGGCAGGCTTCCGTCTTTTCCGGGTGAACATCTCCTTGTAAATCCCCCGTCGTTTCTTGTACACCCGTGAAATTTGGCCAGGTTATGCAGTTTGCATTGCTGCACAATTGCGCTGGCCTAGCTCTGCCGCGATTGCAAACATTCAGGAGTCGCAGCCAGATAGGCTGGTCCCCGTAGGACACTGCCAGCGGACTGGGTATATCTGCTTCCCATTCTACTCACCTGAATGCTACTGATACCAGGTTTGAAGGCTACACTCTGCTCAACCGGAGCAGTAAGTTGAACCTCAAATTATGGCACTTTGTGAAAGTGTTGAGAACTAGAGTTCTGTTGTTTCGCATGTAACCACTGTCCATCCAGCACTATGGACGGCACTGCATACATCTGGCTCTAATTAGTCCACGGTTGTGTTCATACGAATGACCTCTACCTGGAACACTCAGAATGAGGTTATGAGTTAGGTAACATAGGAGCGTTTCACTGCTTTCAAGGCTTCTTAGGAAGAATTGGGGAATCTTGCTGCAGGCAGGTCTCAGACTGTTCTGGGTGAAAATCTCCTTGTAAATCCGCCGTGGTTTCTTGTACACCCGTGGAATTTGGCCAGGTTATGCAGTTTGCATTGCTGCACAATAGTCCCTGCCTAGCTCTGCCACAGTTGCAAACATTCAGGCGTGGCAGCCAGATAGGCTGGTACCCGTAGGACACTGCTAGCGGACTGGGTATATCTGCTTCCCGTTCTTCTCACCTGAGTGCTACTGATTCCAGCTTTGATTACTACACTCTACTCAACCGGAGCAGTAAGGTGAACCTCAACTTATGGCACTTTGTAAAAATGTTGAGAACTAGGGCTCAGTTGTTTGGCACGCCACCACAGTCCATCCAGTACTATGGACGGCACTGCCTACATCTGGCTCTAATTAGTCCATGGTTGTGTTCAGCCGAATGACTTCTGCCCGGAACACTCAGAATGAGGTTCTGAGTTACTGCAACATAGGAGCGTTTCACTGCTTTTAAGGCTTCTTAGGAAGAATTCCGGAATCTTACTGCTAGTAGGCCTCCGGCTGTTCCGGGTGAACATCTACTTGTAAATCCCCGTGGTTTCTTGTACACCCGTGAAATTTGGCCAGGTTATGCAGTTTGCATTGCTGCACAATTTCACCTGCCTAGCTCTGCCGCAGTTGCAAACATTCAGGCGAGGCAACCAGATAGGCGGGTCCCCGTAGGACACTGCCAGCGAACTGGGTATATCTGCTTCTCCTTCTTTTCACCTGAATGATACTGATTCCAGCTTTGACGGCTACACTCTACTCAACCGGAGCAGTAAGTTGAACCTGAACTTATGGCGCTTTGTGAAAGTGTTGAGAACTAGAGCTCAGTTGTTTGGCACGCCACCACTGTCCATCCAGCACTATGGACGGCACTGCTTACATCTCGCTCTAATGAGTCCACGGTTGTGTTCAGCCGAATGACCTCTGCCAGGAACACTCAGAATGAGGTTCTGAGTTACTGCAACATTGGAGCGTTTCACTGCTTTCAAGGTTTCTTAGGAAGGATTCCGGAATCTTGCTGCTGGCAAGCCTCCGGTTGTTCCGGGTGAACATCTCCTTGAAAATCCCCCGTGGTTTCTTGTACACCCCTGATATTTTGCCAGGTTATGCTGTTTGCATTGCTGCGCAATTGTGCCTTACTAGCTCTACCGCGCTTGCAAACATTCAGGCGTTGCAGCCAGATAGGCTGGTCCCCGTCGGACACTGCAAGCAGACTGGGTGTATCTGCTTCCCCTTCTTCTCACCTGAGTGCTACTGATTCCAGCTTTGACGGCTACAATCTACTCAACCGGAGCAGTAAGTTGAACCTCAAATGATGGCACTTTGTGAAAGTGTTGAGAACTAGAGCTCAGTTGTTTGGCATGCCAACACTGTCCATCCAGCACTATGGAAGTCACTGCCTTCATCTGGCTCTAATTAGCCCACGGTTGTGTTCAACCGAATGACCTCTGCCGGGAACACTCAGAATCAGTTTCTGAGTTATTGCAACATAGGAGCGTTTCACTGCTTTCAAGGCTTCTTAGGAAGAATTCCGGAATCTTGATGCTGGCAGGCCTCCGGCTGTTCTGGTGAACATCTCCTTGTAAATCCCCCGTGGTTTCCTGTACACCAGTGAAATTTGGCCAGTTTATGCAGTTTGCATTGCTGCATAATTGCGCCTGCCTAGCTCTGCCGCGGTTGCAAATATTCAGGCGTTGCAGCCAGTTAGGCTGGTCCCCGTAGGACACTGCCAGAGGACTGGGTTTATCTGCTTCCCGTTCTTCTCAACTGAGTGCTACTGATTCCAGCTTTGACGGCTACACTCTACTCAACCAGAGCAGTGAGTTGAACCTCAAATGATGGCACTTTGTGAAAGTGTGGAGAATTAGAGCTCAGTTGTTTGGCACGCCACCACCGTCCATCCAGCCCTATGGACGGCACTGCCTACATCTGGCTCTAATTAGTCCACGGTTGTGTTCAGCCGAATGACCTCTGCGGGGAACACTCAGAATGAGGTTCTGAGTTATTGCAACATAGGAGCGTTTCACTGCTTTCAAGGCTTCTAAGGAAGAATTCCGGAATCTTGCTGAAGGCAGGCCTCCGGCTCTTCCGGGTGAACATCTCCTTGTAAATCCCCGGTTGTTTCTTGTACACCCCTGAAATTTGGCAGGTTATGCAGTTTGCATTGCTGCACAATTGCGCCTGCCTAGCTCTGCCGCGGTTGGAAACATTCAGGCGTGGCAGCCAGATAGGCTGGTCCCTGTAGGACACTGCCAGCGGACTGGGTATATCTTCTTCCCGTTCTTCTCACCTGAGTTCTACTGCTTCCAGCTTTGACGGCTACACTCTACTCAACCGGAGCAGTAAGGTGAACCTCAACTGATGGCACTTTGTGAAAGTGTTGAGAACTAGAGCTCAGTTGTTTTGCCCGCCACCACACTCCTTCCAGCACTATGGACGGCACTGCCTACATCTGGCTCTAATTAGATCATGGTTGTGTTCAACCGAATGTCCTTTGCCGGGAACACTGAGAATGAGGTTCTGAGTTATTGCAACATAGGAGCGTTTCACTGCTTTCAAGGCTTCTTAGTAAAAATTCCGGAATGTTGCTGCTGGCAGGCCTCCGGCTGTTCTGGTGAACATCTCCTTGTAAATCCCCCGTGGTTTCCTGTACACCAGTGAAATTTGCCCATTTTATGCAGTTTCCATTGCTGCACAATTGCGCCTGCCTAGTTCTGCCGCGGTTTCAAACATTCAGGCGTGGAAGCCAGATAGGCTGATCTCTGTAGGACACTGCCAGCAGATTGGGTATATCTGCTTCCCGTTCTTCTCACCTGAGTGCTACTGATTCCAGCTTTGACGGCTACACTCTACTGAACCGGAACAATAAGTTGAACCTCAACTTATGGCACTTTGTGAAAGTGTTGAGAACTAGAGCTCAGTTGTTTGGCACGCCACCACTGTCCATCCAGCACTATGGACGGCACTGCCTACTTCTGCCGCTAATTAGTACACGGTTGTGTTCAGCCGCAAGACCTCTGCCGGGAACACTCAGAATGAGGTTCTGAGTTATTGCCACATAGGAGCATTTCACTCCTTTCAAGGCTTCTTAGGAAAAATATCAGAATCTTGCTGCCGGCAGGACTCTGGCGGTTCCGTGTGAACATCTCCTTGTAAATCCCCCGTGGTTTCTTGAACACCAGTGAAATTTGGCCAGGTTCTGCAGTTTGCATTGCTGCACAATTGCGCCTTCCTAGCTCTGCCGCGGTTGCAAATATTCATGCGTGGCCACCAGATAGTTTGGTCCACATAGGACACTGCCAGAGGACTGGGTATATCTGCTTCCCGTTCTTCTCACCTGAGTGCTACTGATTCCAGCTTTGAGGGTTACACTCTACTCAACTGGAGCAGTGAGTTGAAACTCAACTAATGGCACTTTGTGAAAGTGTTGAGAACTAGAGCTTAGTTGTTTGGCACGCCACCACTGTCCATCCAGCACTATGGACTGCACTGCATACATCTCTCTCTAATTAGTCTACAGTTGTGTTCAGAAGAATGACCTCCGCCGGGAACACTCAGAATGAGGTTCTGAGTTATTGCAACATAGGAGAGTTTCACTGCTTTCAAGGCTTCTTAGGAAGAATTCCAGAGTCTTGCTGCCGGCAGGACTCCGGCTGTTCCGGTTGAACATCTCCTTGTAAATCCCCCGTGGTTTCTTGTACAACCCCTAAATTTGTCCAGGTTATGCAGTTTGCATTGCTGCACAATTACGCCTGCCTAGCTCTGCCTCGTTTGCAAACATTCAGGCGTGGCAGGCAGATAGGCTGGTCCCCGTAGGACACTGCCAGCGTACTGGGTATACCTGCTTCCCGTTCTTCTCACCTGAGTGCTACTGATTCCAGCTTTGACGGCTACACTCTACTCAACCGGAGCAGTAAGTTGAACCCCAACTTATGGCACTTTGTGAAAGTGTTGAGAACAAGAGGTCAGTTTTTTGAAACCCCACCTATGTCCATCCAGTACTATGGACGGCACTGCCTACATCGGGCTCTAATTAGTCCACCGTTGTGTTCAGCCGAATGACCTCTGCCGGGAACACTCAGAATAAGGTTCTGAGTTATTGCAACATAGGACCGTTTCACTGCTTTCAAGGTTTCTTAAGAAGAATTCCGGAATCTTGCTGCCCGCAGGACTCAGTCTGTTCCGGGTGAACATCTCCTTGTAAATCCCCCGTGGTTTCTTGTACACCCGTGAAAATTTGCCAGGTTATGCAGTTTGCATTGCTGCACAATAGCGCCAGCCTAGCTCTGCCGCGGTTGCAAACATTCAGGCTTGGTAGCCAGATAGGCTGGTCCACGTAGGACACTGCCAGCGGATTGGGTATATCTGCTTCCTGTTCTTCTCACCTGAGTGCTACTGATTCCAGCTTTGACGGCTACACTCTACTCAACCGGAGCAGTGAGTTGAACCTCAACTGATGTCACTTTGTGAAAGTGTTGAGAACTAGAGATCAGTTCTTTGGCACGCCACCACTGTCCATCCAGCACTATGGACGACACTGCCTTCATCTGGCTTTTCTTAGTCCACGGTTGTGTTCAGCCGAATGACCTCTGCCGGGAACACTCAGAATGAGGTTCTGAGTTATTGCAACATAGGAGCGTTTCACTGCTTTCAAGGCTTCTAAGGAAGAATTCCGGAATCTTGCTGCCTGCAGGCTTCCGGCTGTTCTGGGTGAATATCTCCTTGTAAATCCCCGTTGGTTTCTTTTACACCCCTGAAATTTGGCCAGGTTATGCAGTTTGCATTGCTCCACAATTGCGACTGCGTAGCTCTGCCGGGATTGCAAACATTCAGGCGTGGCAGCCAGATAGGCTGGTCCCCGTAGAACACTGCCAGCTGACTGGTATATCTGCTTCTCGTTCTTCTCACCTGAGTGCTACTGATTCCAGCTTTGACGTCTACACTCTACTCAACCGGAGCAGTAAGTTGAACCTCAACTTACGGCACTTTGTGAAAGTGTTGAGAATTAGAGCTCAGTTGTTTGGCACGCCACCATTGTCCACCCAGCTTTATGGACCTCACTGCCTACCTCTGGCTCTAATTAGTCCACGGTTGTGTTCAGCCGCATGACCTCTGCCGGGAATACTCAGAATCAATTTCTGAGTTATTGCAACATAGGAGCGTTTCACTGCTTTCAAGGCTTCTGAGGAAGACTTCCGGAATCTTGCTGCCAGCAGGCGTCTGGCTATTCCGGTGAACATCTCGTTGTAAATCCCCCTTCGTTTCTTGTACACCTGTGAAATTTGGCCAGGTTCTGCAGTTTGCATTGCTGCATAATTGCGCCTGCGTAGCTCTGCCGCGTTTGCAAACATTCAGGCGTGGCAGCCAGATAGGCTGGTCCCCGTAGGACACTGCCAGCGGACTGGGTATATCTGCTTCCCCTTCTTCTCACCTGAGTGCTACTTATTCCAGCTTTGACAGCTACACTCTACTAAACCGGAGCAGTGAGTTGAAGCTCAACTGATGGCACTTTGTGAAAGTGTAGAGAACTAGAGCTCAGTTGTTTGGCACGCCACAACTGTCCATTCAGCACTATGGACGGCACTGCCTACATCTGGCTCTAATTATTCCACGGTTCTGTTCAGCCAAATGACCTCTGCCGGGAACACTCAGAATGAGATTCTGAGTTAATGTAACATAGGAGCATTTCACTTCTTTCAAGGCTTCTTAGGAAGGATTCCGGAATCTTGCTGCCGGCAAGCCTCCGGTTGTTCAGGGTGAACATCTCCTAGTAAATACCCCTGGTTTCTAGTACACCCGTGATATTTGGCCAGGTTATGCAGTTTGCATTGCTGCACAGTTGCGCCTGCCTAGCTCTGTCGTGGTGGCAAACACTCAGGCGTGGCAGCCAGATAGGCTGGTCCCCGTAGAACATTGCAAGTGGACTGGTTATATCTGCTTCCCGTTCTTCTCACCTGAGTGCTACTGATTCCAGCTTCGAAGGCTACACTCTACTCAACCGGAGCAGTAAGATGAACCTCAACTTATGGAACTTTGTGAAAGTGTTGAGAACTAGAGCTCAGTTGTTTCTCACGCCACCTCTGTCCATCCAGCACTATGGACGGCACTGCCTACATCTGGCTCTAATTAGTCCACGGTTGTGTTCAGCCGAATGACCTCTGCCGGTAACACTCAGAATGAGGTTCTGAGTTATTGCAACATAGGAGCGTTTCACTGCTTTCAATGCTTCTTAGGAAGAATTCCGGAAGGAATCTTGCTGCCGGCAGGCCTCCGGTTGTTCCACGTGAACATCTCCATGTAAAACCCCGGTGGTTTCTTGTACACCCGTGAAATTTGGCCAGGTTATGCAGTTTGCATTGGTGCACAAGTGCGCCTGCCTAGCTCTGCCGCGGTTGCAAACATTCAGGCGTGGCAGCCAGATAGGCTGGTCCCCGTAAGACACTGCCAGCGGACTGGGTATATTTGCTTCCCGTTCTTCTCACCTGAGTGCTACTGATTCCAGCTTTGACGGCTTCACTCTACTCAACCGGAGCAGTAAGTTGAACCTCAACTGATGGCACTTTGTGAAAGTGTTGAGAACTAGAGCTCAGTTGTTTCGCATGCCACCACAGCCCATCCAGCACTATGTAAGGCACTGCTTACATCTGGTTCTAATTAGTCCACGGTTGTGTTCAACCGAATGACCTCTGCTGGGAACACTCAGAATCAGTTTCTGAGTTATTGCAACATAGGAGCGTTTCACTGCTTTCAAGGCTTCTTAGGAAGAATTCCGGAATCTTGCTGCTGGCAGGCCTCCGGGTGAACATCTCCTTGTAAATTCCCGTTGGTTCTTGTACACCTGTGAAATTTGGCTAGGTTCTGCAGTTTGCATTGCTTCATAATTGCGCCTGTCTAGCTCTGCCGCGGTTGCAAACATTCAGGCGTGGCAGCCAGATAGGATGGTCCCCGTAGGACACTGCCAGCGGACTGGGTATATCTGCTTCCCGTTCTCTCAACTGAGTGCTACTTATTCCAGCTTTGACAGCTACACTCTACTCAACCGGAGCAGTGAGTTGAAGCTCAACTGATGGCACTTTGTGAAAGTGTTGAGAACTAGAGCTCAATTGTTTGGCACGCCACCACTGTCGATCCAGCACTATGGACGGCACTGCATACATCTGGCTCTAAATAGTCCACGCTTTTGTTCAGCAAAATGATCTCTGCCGGGAACACTCAGAATGAGGTTCTGAGTTATTGCAACATAGGAGCATATCACTGCTTTCAAGGCTTCTTAGGAAGAATTCCAGAGTCTTGCTGCCGGTAGGCCTCCGGCTCTTCTAGGTGAACATCTCCTGGTAAATCCCCGGTGGTTTTTTTTACACCCTTGAAATTTGGCCAGGTTATGCAGTTTGCATTGCTGCACAATTGCTCCTGCCTAGCTCTGCCGAGGTTGCAAACATACAGGCGTGGCAGCCAGATAGTCTGGTCCCCGAAGGACACTGCCAGTGGACTGGGTATATCTGCTTCCCTTTCTTCTCACCTGAGTTCTATTGATTCCAGCTTTGACGGTTACACTCTACTCAACCGGAGCTGTAAGGTGAACCTCAACTTATATCACTTTGTGAACGTGTTGAGAACTAGAGCTCAGTTGTTTGGCACGCCACCACTGTCCATCCAGCACTATGGATGGCACTGCCTATAACTGGCTCTAATGAGTCCACGGTTGTGTTCAGCCGAATGACCTCTGCTGGGAACACTCAGAATGAGGTTCTGAGTTACTGCAACATAGGAATGTTTCACTGCTTTCAAGACTTCTTAGGAAGAATTCCGGAATCTTGCTGCCCGTAGGCCTCCGGCTGTTCTGGGTGAACATCTCCTTCTAAATCCCCCTTGGATTCTTGTACACCCGTGAAATTTGGCCAGGTGATGCAGTTTGTATTGCTGCACAATTGAGCATGCCTTGCTCTGCCGCGGTTGCAAACTTTCAGAAGTGGCAGCCAGATAGGCTGGTCCCCGAAGGACACTGTCAGAAGACAGGGTATATCTGCTTCCCCTTCTTCTCACCTGAGTGCTATTGATTCCAGCTTTGACGGCTACACTCTACTCAACCGGAGCAGTAAGTTGAACCTCAACTGATGGCACTTTGTGAAAGTGTTGAGAACTAGATCTCAGTGGTTTGGCACGCCACCACTGTCCATCCAGCACTATGGACGGCACTGCCTACATCTGGCTCTAATTAGTCCACGGTTGTGTTCAGTCGAATGACCTCTGCCGGGAACACTCAGAATCAGTTTCTGAGTTATTGCAACATAGGAGCATTTAACTGCTTTCACGGCTTCTTAGGAAGAATTCCGGAATCTTGCTGCCGGCAGGCCTCCTGCTGTTCCGGGTGAACGTCTCCTTGTAAATCCCCTGTGGTTTCTTGTACACCCGTGAAATTTGGCCAGGTTATGCAGTTTGCATTGCAGCACAATTGCGCTTGCCTAGCTCTGCCACGTTTGCAATCATTGAGGCGTGGCAGCCAGATAGGCTGGTCCCCGAAGGACACTGCCAGCGGACTGGGTATATCTGCTTCCCGTTCTTCTCACCTGAGTGCTACTGATTCCAGCTTTGACGGCTACACTCTACTCAACCGCAGCAGTAAGCTGAACGTCAAATTATGGCACTTTGTGAAAGTGTTGAGAACTAGAGCTCAGTTGTTTGGCACGCCACCACTGTCCATCCAGCACTATGGACGGCACTGCATACATCTGGCTCTAATTACTCCACAGCTGTGTTCAGCCAAATGACCTCTGCCGGGAACACTCAGAATGAGGTTCTGAGTTATTGCAACATAGGAGCGTTTCACTGCTTTCAAGGCTTCTAAGGAAGAATTCCGGAATCTTGCTGCCTGCAGGCTTCCGGCTGTTCTGGGTGAATATCTCCTTGTAAATCCCCGTTGGTTTCTTTTACACCCCTGAAATTTGGCCAGGTTATGCAGTTTGCATTGCTCCACAATTGCGACTGCGTAGCTCTGCCGGGATTGCAAACATTCAGGCGTGGCAGCCAGATAGGCTGGTCCCCGTAGAACACTGCCAGCTGACTGGTATATCTGCTTCTCGTTCTTCTCACCTGAGTGCTACTGATTCCAGCTTTGACGTCTACACTCTACTCAACCAGAGCAGTAAGTTGAACCTCAACTTACGGCACTTTGTGAAAGTGTTGAGAATTAGAGCTCAGTTGTTTGGCACGCCACCATTGTCCACCCAGCATTATGGACCTCACTGCCTACCTCTGGCTCTAATTAGTCCACGGTTGTGTTCAGCCGCATGACCTCTGCCGGGAATACTCAGAATCAATTTCTGAGTTATTGCAACATAGGAGCGTTTCACTGCTTTCAAGGCTTCTGAGGAAGACTTCCGGAATCTTGCTGCCGGCAGGCGTCTGGCTATTCCGGTGAACATCTCGTTGTAAATCCCCCTTCGTTTCTTGTACACCTGTGAAATTTGGCCAGGTTCTGCAGTTTGCATTGCTTCATAATTGCGCCTGTCTAGCTCTGCCGCGGTTGCAAACATTCAGGCGTGCAGCCAGATAGGCTGGTCCCCGTAGGACACTGCCAGCGGACTGGGTATATCTGCTTCCCGTTCTCTCAACTGAGTGCTACTTATTCCAGCTTTGACAGCTACACTCTACTCAACCGGAGCAGTGAGTTGAAGCTCAACTGATGGCACTTTGTGAAAGTGTTGAGAACTAGAGCTCAATTGTTTGGCAAGCCACCACTGTCGATCCAGCACTATGGACGGCACTGCATACATCTGGCTCTAAATAGTCCACGCTTGTGTTCAGCAAAATGATCTCTGCCGGGAACACTCAGAATGAGGTTCTGAGTTATTGCAACATAGGAGCATATCACTGCTTTCAAGGCTTCTTAGGAAGAATTCCAGAGTCTTGCTGCCGGTAGGCCTCCGGCTCTTCTAGGTGAACATCTCCTGGTAAATCCCCGGTGGTTTTTTTTACACCCTTGAAATTTGGCCAGGTTATGCAGTTTGCATTGCTGCACAATTGCTCCTGCCTAGCTCTGCCGAGGTTGCAAACATACAGGCGTGGCAGCCAGATAGTCTGGTCCCCGAAGGACACTGCCAGTGGACTGGGTATATCTGCTTCCCGTTCTTCTCACCTGAGTTCTATTGATTCCAGCTTTGATGGTTACACTCTACTCAACCGGAGCTGTAAGGTGAACCTCAACTTATATCACTTTGTGAAAGTGTTGAGAACTAGAGCTCAGTTGTTTGGCACGCCACCACTGTCCATCCAGCACTATGGATGGCACTGCCTATAACTGGCTCTAATGAGTCCACGGTTGTGTTCAGCCGAATGAGCTCTGCAGGGAACACTCCGAATGAGGTTCTGAGTTACTGCAACCTAGGAGCGTTTCACTGCTTTCAAGGCTTCTTAGGAAGCATTCCGGAATCTTGCTGCCGGCACCCCTCCGCCTGTTCCGGGTGTACATCTCCTTGTAAATCCCCGAGGATTCTTGTACACCCGTGAAATTTGGCCAGGTGATGCAGTTTGCATTGCTGCACAACTGCGCCTGCCTAGCTCTGCCGCGGTTGCAAATATTCAGGAGTGGCACCCAGATAGGATGGTGCCCGTAGGACACTGCCAGCGGACTGGGTATATCTGCTTCCCGTTCTTCTCACCTGAGTGCTACTGATTCCAGCTTTGACGGCTACACTGTACTCAACCGGAACAGTAAGTTGAACCTCAACTTGTGGCACTTTTTGAAAGTGTTGAGAACTAGAGCTCAGTTGTTTGGCATGCCACCACTGTCCATCCAGCACTATGGACGGCACTGCCTACATCTGGCTCTAATTAGTCCACGGTTGTATCCAGCTGAATGACATCTGCCAGGAACACTCAGAATGAGGTTCTGAGTTATTGCAACACAGGAGCGTTTCACTGCTTTCAAGGCTTCTTAGCAAGGATTCCGGAATCTTGCTGCCGGCAGGCCTCCGGCTCTTCCGGCTGAACATCTCCTTGTAAGTCCCCCGTGGTTTCCTGTACACCCCTGAAATTTGGCCAGGTGGTGCACTTTGCATTGCTGCACAATTGCGCCTGCCTAGCTCTGCTGCGATTGCTAACATTCAGTATTGGCAGCCATATAGGTTGGTCCCGTAGGACACTGACAGCGGATTGGCTAGAACTGCTTAACGTTATTCTCACCTGAGGGCTACTGATTCCAGCTTTGACGGCTACACTCTACTCAACCGGAGCTGTAAGTAGAACCTCCACTTATGGCACTTTGTGAAAGTGTTGAGGACTAGAGCTCAGTTGTTTGGAACGCCACCACTGTCCATATAGCACTATGGACGGCACTGCATACATCTGGCTCTAATTAATCCACGGTTGTATTCAGCCGAATGACCTCTGCTGGGAACACTCAGAATGAAGTTCTGAGTTATTGCAACATTGGAGCGTTTCACTGCTTTCAAGGCTTCTTAGGAAGGATTCCGGAATCTCGCTGCCGGCAGGGCTCTGGTTGTTCCGGGTGAACATCTCCTTGTAAATCCCCCGTGGTTTCTTGTACACCCGTGAAATTTGGCCAGGTTATGCAGTGTGCATTGCTGCACAATTGCGCCAGCCTAGCTCTGCCGCGGTTGCTAACATTCAGGCGTGGCAGCCAGATAAGCTGGTCCCCGTAGGACACTGCCAGCGGACTGGGTATATCTGCTTCCCGTTCTTCTCACCTTAGTGCTACTGATTCCAGGTTTGACGGCTACACTCTACTCAACCGGATCAGTAATTTGAACCTCAACTTATGGCACTTTGTGAAAGTGTTGAGAACTAGAACTCAGTTGTTTGGCACGCCACCACTGTCCATCCAGCACTATGGACGGCACTGCCTACATCTGGCTCTAATTAGTCCACGATTGTGTTCAGCCGAATGACCTCTGCCGGGAACACTCAGAATGAGGGTCTGACTTACTGCAACTTAGGAGCTTTTCACTGCTATCAAGGCTTCTTTGGAAGAATTCCGTAATCTTGCTGCCGGCAGGCCTCCTCTGTTCAGGGTGAACATCTCCTTGTAAATCCCCGTGGTTTCTTATACACCCGGGAAATTTGGCCACGTTTTGAAGTTTGCATTGCTGCACAATTGCGCCTTCCTGCGCTGCCACGGTTGCAAACATTCAGGCGTGTCAGCCAGTTAGGCTGGACCCCGTAGGACACTGCCAGCGGACTGGGTATATGTGCTTCCCGTTCTTCTCACCAGAGTGCTACAGATTCCAGCTTTGACGGCTAAATCTACTCAACCGGAGCAGTAATTTGAACCTCAACTTATGCCTCTTTGTGGAAGTGTTGAGAACTAGAGTTCAGTTGTTTTGCAGGTCACCACTGTCCATCCAGCACTATGGACCGCATTGCCTACATCTGGTTCTAATCATTCCATAGTTGTATTCAGCCGAATGACCTCCGCCAGGAACATTCAGAATGAGGTTCTGAATTACTGCAACATAGGAGCATTTCATTGCTTTCAAGGCTTCTTAGGAAGAATTCCGGAATCTTGCTGCCGGCAGGCCTCCTGCTATTCCGGGTGAACATCTCCTTGTAAATCCCCCGTGGTTTCTTGTACACCCGTGAATTTTGGCCTGGTTATGCAGTTTGCATTGCTGCACAATTTTGCCTGACTAGTTCTGCCGCGGTTGCAAACATTCAGGCGTGGCAGCTAGATAGGCTGGTCCTTGTAGGACACTGCCAGGGTACTGAGTATATCTGCTTCCCGTTCTGCTCACCTGAGTGCTACTGATTCCAGCTTTGACGGCTACACACTACTCACCCGGAGCTGTAAGTTGAACCTCAACTTATCTCAATTTGTGAAAGTGTAGAGAACTAGAGCTCAGTTATTTGGCACGCCACCACTGTCCATCCAGCACTATGGACGGCACTGCCTACATCTGGCTCTAATTAGTCCACGGTTGTGTTCAGCCAAATGACCTCTGCCGGGAACACTCAGAATGAGGTTCTGAGTTACAGTAACATAGGAGCGTTTCACTGCTTTCAAGGCTTCTTAGGAAGGATTCCAGAATCTTGCTGCCGGTAGGCCTCCTCCTGTTCCGGGTGAACATCTTCTTGTAAATCCCCGGTGGTTTCTTGTACACCCGTGATATTTGGCCAGGTTATGCAATTTGCATTGCTGCACAATTGCGCTTGCCTAGCTCTGCCGCGGTTGCAAACATTCAGGCGTGGGAGCCAGATAGGCTGGTCCCCGTAGGACACTGCCAACGGACTGGGTATATCTGCTTCCCGTTCTTCTCACCTGAGTGCTACTGATTCCAGCTTTGATGGCTACAATCTACTCAACCGGAGCAGTATGGTGAACCTCAAATTATCGCACTTTGTGAAAGTGTTGAGAACTAGAGCTCAGTTGTTTGGCACGGCACTACTGTCCATTCAGCCTTCTGGACGGCACTGCCTACATCAGGCTCTAATTAGTCCACAGTTGTGTTCAGCCGAATGACCTCTGCCGAGAACACTCAGAACGAGGTTCTGAGTTACTGCAACATAGGAGCGTTTCAATGCTTTCTAGACTTCTTAGGAAGGATTACGGAATCTTGCTGCCAGCAGGCCTCCGGCGGTTCCGGGGGAACATCTCCTTGTAAATCCCCCGTGTTTTCTTGTACACCCGTCAATTTTGGCAAGGTGATGCAGTTTGAATTGCTGTACAATCATGCCTGCCTAGCTCTGCCGCGGTTGCAAACATTCAGGCGTCGCAGCCAGATAGGCTGGTCCCCGTAGGACAATGCCAGCGGAAAGGGTATATCTGCTTCCCGTTCTTCTCACTTGAGTGCAACTGACTCCAGCTTTCACGGCTACAATCTACTCAACCGGAGCAGTAAGTTGAACCTCAACTTATGGCACTTTGTGAAAGTATTGAGTACTAGAGCTCAGTTGTTTAGCACGACACCACTGTCCATCCACCACTATGGACGGCACTGCCTACATCTGGCTCTAATTAGTCCACGGTTGTATTCAGCCAAATGACCTCTGCCAGGAATACTCAGAATGAGGTTCTGAGTTATTGCTACATAGGAGCGTTTCACTGCTTTCAAGGCTTCTTAGGAAGAATTCTGGAATCTTGCTGCCGGCAGGCCTCCGGCTGTTCCGGGTGAACATCTCCTTTTAAATCCCCCGTGGTTTCTTGTACAACCGTGAAATTTGGCCTCTTTATGCAGCTTGCATTGCTGCACAATTATGCCCGACTAGCTCTGCCGCGGTTGCAAACATTCAGGCGTGGCAGCCAGAGAGGCTGGTCCACGTAGGACACTGCCAGCGGACTGGGTATATCTGCTTCCCGTTCTTCTTACCTGAGTGCTACTGATTCCAGCTTTGACGGTTACACTCTACTCAACCGGAGCAGTAAGGTGAACCTCAACTTATGGCACTTTGTGAATGTGTTGAGAACTAGAGCTCAGTTGTTTGGCACGGCACCACTGTCCATCCAGCACTATGGACGGCACTGCCTATATCTGGCTCTAATGAGTCCACGGTTGTGTTCAGCCGAATGTCCTCCTCCGGGAACACTAAGAATGAAGTTCTGAGTTATTGCAACATAGGAGCGTTTCACTGCTATCAAGGCTTCTTAGGAAGGATTCCGGAATCTTGCTGCTGGTAGGCCTCCGGCTGTTCCGGGTGAACATCTTCTTGTAAATCCCGCGCCGTTTCTTGTACACCCATGAAATTTGGCCAGGTTATGCAGTTTGCATTGCTGCACAATTGCGCCTGCCTAGCTCTGCCGAGCTTTCAAACATGCAGGCGTGGCACCCAGATAGACTGGTACCAGTAGGACACTGCCAGGGGACTGGCTATATCTGCTTCCCGTTCTTCTCACCTGAGTGCTACTGATTCCAGCTTTGACGGCTGCACTCTACTCAACCGGAGCAGTAAGTTGAACCTCAACTTATGGCACAATGTGAAAGTGTTGAGAACTAGAGCTCAGTTGCTTGGCACGCCAACACTGTCCGTCCAGCACTATTGAAGGGACTAAATACATCTGGCTGTAATTAGTCCACGGTTGTGTTCAGCCGAATGACGTCTGCCGGGTACACTCAGAATGAGGTTCTGAGTCATTTCAACATAGTAGCGTTTCAATGCTTTCTAGGCTTCTTAGGAAGGATTACGGAATCTTGCTGCCGCCAGGCCTCCGGCGGTTCCGGGGGAACATCTCCTTGTAAATCCCCCGTGGTTTCTTGTACACCCGTGAATTTTGGCAAGGTGATGCAGTTTGAATTGCTGCACAATTACGCCTGCTTAGCTCTGCCGCGGTTGCAAACATTCAGGTGTGGCAGCCAGATAGGCTGGTCCCAGTAGGACACTGCCAGCGGCCTGGGTATATCTGCTTCCCGTTCTTCTCACCTGAGTGCTACTGATTCCAGCTTTGACGGCTACAGTCTACAAAACCGGAGCAGTAAGTTGAACCTCAACTTATGGCACTTTGTGAAAGTGTTGAGAACTAGGGCTCAGTTGTTTAGCATGCCACCACTGTCCATCCAGCACTATGAACGGCACTGCCTACATCTCGCTCTAATTAGTCCACTGTTGTGTTCAGCCGAATGACCTCTGCCCGGAACACGCAGAATTAGCTCCTGAGTTATTGCAACATAGGAGTGTTTCACTGCTTTCAAGGCTTCTTAGGAAGGGTTCTGTAATCCTGCTGCCGGCAGACATCCAGTTGTTCCGGGTGAACATCTCCTTGTAAATCCCCCGTGGATTCTTGTACACCCGTGAAATTTGGCCTGGTTATGCAGTTTGCATTGCTGCACAAATGACACTGCCTAGCTTTGCCGCGGGTGTAAACTTTAAGGCGTGGCAGCCAGATAGGCTGGTCCCTGTAGGACACTTCCAGCGGACTGGGTATATCTGCTTCCCATTCTTCTCACCTGAGTGCTACTGTTTCCAGCTTTGACGGCTACACTCAACTCAACCGGAGCAGTAAGTTGAACCTCAACTTATGGCATTTTGTGAAAGTGTTTAGAACTAGAGCTCAGTTATTTGACACGCCACCACTGTCCATCCAGCACTATGGACGGCACTGCCTACATCTGGCTCTAATTAGTCCACGGTTGTGTTCAGCCGAATGACCTCTGCCGGGAACACTCAGAATGAGGTTCTGAGTTATTGCAACATAGGAGGGTTTCACTGCTTTCAAGGCTTCTCAGGAAGAATTCCGGAATGTTGCTGCCGGCAGGCCTCCGGCCGATCCGGGTGAACATCTCCTTGTAAATCCCCCGTGGTTTCTTATACACCCGTGAAATTTGGCCAGGTTATGCAGTTTGCATTGCTGCTCAATTTCGCCTGCCTAGCTCTGCCGCGGTTGCAAACATTCAGGCATGGGAGCCAGATAGGCTGGTACCCGTAGGACACTGCCAGCGGACTGGGTATATCTGCTTCCCGTTCTTCTCACCTGAGTGCTACTGATTCCAACTTTGACGGTTACACTCTACTCAACCGGAGCAGTTAGTTAAACCTCAACTTATGGCCCTTTGTGAAAGTGTTGAGAACTAGAGCTCAGTTGTTTGGCATGTCACCACTGTCCATCCAGCAGTATGGATGGCACTGCCTACATCTGGCTCTAATTAGTCCACGCTTGTGTTCAGCTGAATGACCTCTGCCAGGAAGACTCAGAATGAGGTTCTGAGTTACTGCAACACAGGAGCGTTTCAGTACTTTCACGGCTTCTTCGGAAGAATTCCGGAATCTTACTGATGGCAGGCCTCCGGCTGTTCTGGGTGAACATCTCCTTGTAAATCCCCCGTGGTTTCTTGTATACCCGTGAAACTTGGCCAGGTTATGCAGTTTGCATTGCTGCACAATTGCGCCTGCCTAGCTCTTCCGCGGTTGCAAACATTCAGGCCTGGCAGGCAGATAGGCTGGTACCCGTAGGACACTTCTAGCGGACTGTGTATATTTGCTTCCCGTACTACTCACCTGAGTGCTACTAATTCCAACTTTGAGGGCTACACTCTAATCAACCGGAGCAGTACGTTGAACCTAAACTTATGGCCCTTTGTGAAAGTGTTGAGAACTATAGCTCAGTTGTTTGGCACGCCACCACAGTCCATCCAGCACTATGGACGGCACTGCCTACATCTGGCTCTAATTAGTCCACGGTTGTGTTCAGCCGAATGACTTCTGCCCGGAACACTCAGAATGAGGTTCTGAGTTACTGCAACATAGGAGCGTTTCACTGCTTTCAAGGCTTCTTAGGAAGAATTCCGGAATCTTACTGCCGGTAGGCCTCCGGCTGTTCCGGGTGAACATCTTGTAAATCCCCCGTGGTTTCATCTACACCCGTTAAATTTGTCCAGGTTATGCAGCTTGCATTGCTGCACAATTGCGCCTGCCTAGCTCTGCCGCGGTTGCAAACATTCAGGCGTGGCAGCCAGATAGGCTGGTCCCCGTAGGACACTGCCAGAGGACTTGGTATATCTGCTTCCCGTTCTTCTCACCTGAGTGCTACTGATTCCAGCTTTGACGGCTACACTCTACTCAACCGTAGCAGTAATTTGAACCTCAAGTTATGGCACTTTGTGAAAGTGTTGAGAACTAGAGCTCAGTTGTTTGTCACGCCACCACTTTCCTTACAACACTATGGACGGCAATGCCTACATCTGCCTCTAATTAGTCCACGGTTGTGTTCAGCCAAATGAGCTCTGCCGGAAAACTCAGAATGAGATTCTGAGTTATTGCAACATAGGAGCGTTTCACTGCTTTCAAGGCTTCTTAGGAAGAATTCCGGAATCTTGCAGCCGGCAGGCCTCCGGCTGTTCCGGGTGAACATCTCCTTGTAAATCCCCCGTGGTTTCTTGTACAACCATGAAATTTGGCCAGGTTCTGCAGTTTGCATTTCTGCACTATTCCGCCTGCCTAGCTCTGCCCCGCTTGCAAACATTCAGGCGTGGCAGCCAGATCGGCTGGTCCCCGTAGGACACTGACGGCAGACTGGGTATATCTGCTTCCCGTTCTTCTCACCTGAGTGCTACTGATTCCAGCTTTGACGGCTACACTCTACTCAACCGGAGCAGTAAGTTGAACCTCAACTTATGGCACTTTGTGAAAGTGTTGAGAGCTTGAGCTCAGTTGTTTGGCATGCCACCACTATCCATCCAGCTCTATGGACGGCACGGCCTACATTTGGCTCTAATTAGTCCACCGTTGTGTTCAGCCAAATGACCTCTGCCGGGAACACTCAGAATTAGGTTGTGAGTTATTGCAACATAGGAGCGTTTCACTGCTTTCGAGGCTTCTTAGGAAGGATTCTGGAATCTTGCTGCCGGCAGGCCTCTGGCTGTTCCGGGTGAACATCTCCTTATAAATCCTGCGTGGTTTCTTTTACACCCGTGAAATTTGGCCAGGTTATGCAGTTTGCATTGCTGCACAATTGCGCCTGCCTAGCTCTGCCCCGGTTGCAAACATTCAGGCGTGACAGCCAGATAGGCTGCTCCCCGTAGGACACTGCCAGGGGACTGGGTATATCTGCTTCATGTTCTTCTCACCTGAGTGCTACTGATTCCAGCTTTGACGGCTACAATCTACTCAACCGGAGCAATAAGTTGAACCTCAACTCATGGCACTTTGTGAAAGTGTTGAGAACTAGGGCTCAGTTGTTTGGCACGCCACCACTGTCCATCCAGCACTATGGACGGCACTGCCTACATCTGGCTCTAATTAGTCCACGGTTGTGTTCAGCCGAATGACCACTGCTGGGAACACTCAGAATGAGGTTCTGAGTTGTTGCAATGTAGGAGCGTTTCACTGCTTTCAAGGCTTCACCTTAAGATTTCCGGAATCTTGTTGCCGAAGGCCTCAGGCTGTTCCGGGTGAACATCTCCTTGTAAATCCCCCGTGGATTCTTATACACCCGTGATATTTGACCAGGTTATGCAGCGTGCATTGCTGCACAATTGGGCCTGCCTAGCTCTCCCGCGGTAGCAAACATTCAGGCGTGGCAGCCAGATAGGCTGGTCCCCATAGGACACTGCCAGCCGACTGGGTATATCTGCTTCCCGTTCTTCTCACCTGAGTGCTACTGATTCCAGCTTTGACGGCTTCACTCTACTCAATCGGAGCAGTAAGTTGAACCTCAAAATGTGGGACTTTGTGAAAGTGTTGAGAACTAGAGCTCAGTTGTTTTGCAGGCCACCACTGTCCATCAAGCACTATGATCGCCCCTGCCTTCATCTGGCTCTACTTAGTCAAAGTTTGTGTTCAGCCAAATGACCTCTGACGGGAACTCTCAGAATGAGGTTCTGAGTTATTGGAACATAGGAGCGTTTCACAACTTTCAAGGCTTCTTAGGAAGGATTCCGGATTCTTGCTGCAGGCAGGCTTACGTCTTTTCCGGGTGAACATCTCCTTGTAAATCCCCCGTCGTTTCTTGTACACCCGTGAAATTTGGCCAGGTTATGCAGTTTGCATTGCTGCACAATTGCGCTGGCCTACCTCTGCCGCGATTGCAAACATTCAGGAGTCGCAGCCAGATAGGCTGGTCCCCGTAGGACACTGCCAGCGGACTGGGTATATCTGCTTCCCATTCTACTCACCTGAATGCTACTGATACCAGGTTTGAAGGCTACACTCTGCTCAACCGGAGCAGTAAGTTGAACCTCAAATTATGGCACTTTGTGAAAGTGTTGAGAACTAGAGTTCTGTTGTTTCGCATGTAACCACTGTCCATCCAGCACTATGGACGGCACTGCCTACATCTGGCTCTAATTAGTCCACGGTTGTGTTCATACGAATGACCTCTACCTGGAAAACTCAGAATGAGGTTATGAGTTACGGTAACATAGGAGCGTTTCACTGCTTTCAAGGCTTCTTAGGAAGAATTGCAGAATCTTGCTGCAGGCAGGTCTCAGACTGTTCTGGGTGAAAATCTCCTTGTAAATCTGCCGTGGTTTCTTGTACACCCGTGGAATTTGGCCAGGTTATGCAGTTTGCATTGCTGCACAATAGTGCCTGCCTAGCTCTGCCGCAGTTGCAAACATTCAGGCCTGGCAGCCAGATAGGCTGGTACCCGTAGGACAATGCTAGCGGACTGGGTATATCTGCTTCCCGTTCTTCTCACCTGAGTGCTACTGATTACAGCTTTGATTACTACACTCTACTCAACCGGAGCAGTAAGTTGAACCTCAACTTATGGCACTTTGTAAAAATGTTGAGAACTAGGGCTCAGTTGTTTGGCACGCCACCACAGTCCATCCAGTACTATGGACGGCACTGCTTACATCTCGCTCTAATGAGTCCACGGTTGTGTTCAGCCGAATGACCTCTGCCAGGAACACTCAGAATGAGTTTCTGAGTTATTGCAACATTGGAGCGTTTCACTGCTTTCAAGGCTTCTTAGGAAGAATTCCGGAATCTTACTGCCAGTAGGCCTCCGGCTGTTCCGGGTGAACATCTACTTGTAAATCCCCGTGGTTTCTTGTACACCCGTGAAATTTGGCCAGGTTATGCAGTTTGCATTGCTGCACAATTTCACCTGCCTAGCTCTGCCGCAGTTGCAAACATTCAGGCGTGGCAACCAGATAGGCGGGTCCCGGTAGGACACTGCCAGCGAACTGGGTATATCTGCTTCTCCTTCTTTTCACCTGAATGATAATGATTCCAGCTTTGACGGCTACACTCTACTCAACCGGAGCAGTAAGTTGAACCTGAACTTATGGCGCTTTGTGAAAGTGTTGAGAACTAGAGCTCAGTTGTTTGGCATGCCACCACTGTCCATCCAGCACTATGGACGGCACTGCTTACATCTCGCTCTAATGAGTCCACGGTTGTGTTCAGCCGAATGACCTCTGCCAGGAACACTCAGAATGAGGTTCTGAGTTACTGCAACATTGGAGCGTTTCACTGCTTTCAAGGTTTCTTAGGAAGGATTCCGGAATCTTGCTGCTGGCAAGCCTCCGGTTGTTCCGGGTGAACATCTCCTTGAAAATCCCCCGTGGTTTCTTGTACACCCCTGATATTTTGCCAGGTTATGCTGTTTGCATTGCTGCGCAATTGTGCCTGACTAGCTCTACCGCGCTTGCAAACATTCAGGCGTTGCAGCCAGATAGGCTGGTCCCCGTCGGACACTGCAAGCAGACTGGGTGTATCTGCTTCCCCTTCTTCTCACCTGAGTGCTACTGATTCCAGATTTGCCGTCTACACTCTACTCAACCGGAGCAGTAAGTTGAACCTCAAATGATGGCACTTTGTGAAAGTGTTGAGAACTAGAGCTCAGTTGTTTGGCATGCCAACACTGTCCATCCAGCACTATGGAAGTCACTGCCTTCATCTGGCTCTAATTAGCCCACGGTTGTGTTCAACCGAATGACCTCTGCCGGGAACACTCAGAATCAGTTTCTGAGTTATTGCAACATAGGAGCGTTTCACTGCTTTCAAGGCTTCTTAGGAAGAATTCCGGAATCTTGCTGCTGGCAGGCCTCCGGTTGTTCTGGTGAACATCTCCTTGTAAATCCCCCGTGGTTTCCTGTACACCAGTGAAATTTGGCCAGGTTATGCAGTTTGCATTGCTGCATAATTGCGCCTGCCTAGCTCTGCCGCGGTTGCAAATATTCAGGCGTTGCAGCCAGTTAGGCTGGTCCCCGTAGGACACTGCCAGAGGACTGGGTTTATCTGCTTCCCGTTCTTCTCAACTGAGTGCTACTGATTCCAGCTTTGACGTCTACACTCTACTCAACCAGAGCAGTGAGTTGAACCTCAAATGATGGCACTTTGTGAAAGTGTGGAGAATTAGAGCTCAGTTGTTTGGCACGCCACCACCGTCCATCCAGCACTATGGACGGCACTGCCTACATCTGGCTCTAATTAGTCCACGGTTGTGTTCAGCCGAATGACCTCTGCGGGGAACACTCAGAATGAGGTTCTGAGTTATTGCAACATAGGAGCGTTTCACTGCTTTCAAGGCTTCTTAGGAAGTATTCCGGAATCTTGCAGCCGGCAGGCCTCCGGCTGTTCCGGGTGAACATCTCCTTGTAAATCCCCCGTGGTTTATTGTACAACCATGAAATTTGGCCAGGTTCTGCAGTTTGCATTTCTACACAATTCCGCCTGCCTAGCTCTGCCCCGCTTGCAAACATTCAGGCGTGGCAGCCAGATCGGCTGGTCCCCGTAGGACCCTGACGGCAGACTGGGTATATCTGCTTCCCGTTCTTCTCACCTGAGTGCTACTGATTCCAGCTTTGACGGCTACACTCTACTCAACCGGAGCAGTAAGTTGAACCTCAACTTATGGCACTTTGTGAAAGTGTTGAGAGCTTGAGCTCAGTTGTTTGGCATGCCACCACTATCCATCCAGCTCTATGGACGGCACGGCCTACATTTGGCTCTAATTAGTCCACCGTTGTGTTCAGCCAAATGACCTCTGCCGGGAACACTCAGAATTAGGTTGTGAGTTATTGCAACATAGGAGCGTTTCACTGCTTTCAAGGCTTCTTAGGAAGGATTCTGGAATCTTGCTGCCGGCAGGCCTCTGGCTGTTCGGGGTGAACATCTCCTTATAAATCCTGCGTGGTTTCTTTTACACCCGTGAAATTTGGCCAGGTTATGCAGTTTGCATTGCTGCACAATTGCGCCTGCCTAGCTCTGCCCCGGTTGCAAACATTCAGGCGTGACAGCCAGATAGGCTGCTCCCCGAAGGACACTGCCAGGGGACTGGGTATATCTGCTTCACGTTCTTCTCACCTGAGTGCTACTGATTCCAGCTTTGACGTCTACACTCTACTCAACCGGAGCAGTAAGTTGAACCTCAACTGATGGCAATTTGTGAAAGTGTTGAGAACTAGAGCTCAGTTGTTTGGCAAGCCACCACTGTCCCTCCAGCACTATGGACGGCACTGCCTACATCTGGCTCTAATTAGTCCACGGTTGTGTTCAGTCGAATGACCTCTGCCGGGAACACTCAGAATCAGTTTCTGAGTTATTGCAACATAGGAGCATTTAACTGCTTTCAAGGCTTCTTAGGAAGAATTCCGGAATCTGGCTGCCGGTAGGCCTCCAGCTGTTCCGGGTGAAGGTCTCCTTGTAAATCCCCTGTGGTTTCTTGTACACCCGTGAAATTTGGCCAGCTTATGCAGTTTGCATTGCTGCACAATTGCGCTTGCCTAGCTCTGCCACGATTGCAATCATTGAGGCGTGGCAGCCAGATAGGCTGGTCCCCGAAGGACACTGCCAGCAGACTGGGTATATCTGCTTCCCGTTCTTCTCACCTGAGTGCTACTGATTCCAGCTTTGACGGCTACACTCTACTCAACCGCAGCAGTAAGCTGAACGTCAACTTATGGCACTTTGTGAAAGTGTTGAGAACTAGAGCTCAGTTGTTTGGCACGCCACCACTGTCCATCCAGCACTATGGACGGCACTGCATACATCTGGCTCTAATTAGTCCACAGATGTGTTCAGCCAAATGACCTCAGCCGGGAACACTCAGAATGAGGTTCTGAATTATTGCAACATAGTAGCGTTTCACTGCTTTCAAGGATTCTTTGGAAGAATTCCGGAAACTTGCTGGCGGCCAGCCTCCGGCTGTTCCGGGTGAACATCTCCTTTTAAATCCCCCGTGGTTTCTTGTCCACCCGTGAAATTTGGCCAGGTTAGGCAGTTTGCATTGCTGCACAATTGTGCCTCCCTAGCTCTGCCGCGCTTGCAAATATTCAGTCGTGGCAGCCAGATAGGCTGGTCCCCGTAAGACACTGCCATCGGACTGGGTATATTTGCTTCCCGTTCTTCTCACCTGAGTGCTACTGATTCCAGCTTTGACGGCTACATTCTACTCAACCGGAGCAGTAAGTTGAACCTCAACTGAGGGCACTTTGTGAAAGTGTTGAGAACTAGAGCTCAGTTGTTTGGCACGCCACCACTGTCCTTCCAGCACTATGGAAGGCACTGCCTACATCTGGCTCGAATTAGTCCATGGTTGTGCTTAGCCCAATGACCTCTGCCGGGAACACTCAGAATCAGTTTCTGAGTTATTGCAACATAAGAGCGTTTCACTATTTTCAATGCTTCTTAGGAACAATTCCGGAATCTTGCTGCCGGCAGGCCTCCGGCTGTTCCCGTGAACATCTCCTTGTAAATCTCCCGTGGTTTCCTGTACACCCGTGAAATTTGGCCAGGTTATGCAGTTTGCATTGCTGCATAATTGCGCCTGCGTAGCTCTGCCGCGGTTGCAAACATTCAGGCGTGGCAGCCAGTTAGGCTGGTCCCCGTAGGACACTGCCAGCGGACTGGATATATCTGCTTCCCGTTCTTCTCACCTGAGTGCTACTGATTCCAGCTTTGACGGCTACACTCTACTCAACCAGAGCAGTGAATTGAACCTCAACTGATGGTACTTTGTGAAAGTGTTGAGAACTAGAGCATAGTTGTTTGGCCCGCCAACACAATCTATCCAGCACTATGGACGGCACTGCCTACATCTGGCTCTAATTAGTCCACGGTTGTGTTCAGCTGAATGAACTCTGCCGGGAACACCCAGAATGAGGTTCTGAGTTATTGCAACATAGGAGCGTTTAACTGCTTTCAAGGCTTCTTAGGAAGAATTCCGGAATCTTGCTGCCGGCAGGTCTCTGGCTCTTCCGGGTGAACATCTCCTTGTAAATCCCCGGTGGTTTCTTGTACACCCCTGAAATTTGGCCAGGTTATGCATTTTGCATTGCTGCACGATTGCGCCTGCCTAGCTCTGCCGTGGTTGCAAACATTCAGCCGAGGCAGCCAGATAGGCTGGTCCCCGTAGGACACTGCCAGGGGACTGGGTATATCTGCTTCCCGTTCTTCTCACCTGAGTGCTACATATTCCAGCTTTGACGGCTACATTCTACTCAACCGGAGCAGTGAGTTGAACCTAAACTGATGCCAATTTGTGAAACTGTTGAGAACTAGAGCACAGTTGTTTGGCACGCCACCACTCTCCATCCAGCACTATGTACGGCACTGCCTACATCTGGCTCTAATTAGTCCACGGTTCTGTTCAGCCGAATGACCTTTGCCGGGAACACTCAGAATGAGGTTCTGAGTTATTGCAACATAGGAGCGTTTCACTGCTTTCAAGGATTCACATAGAGAATTCGGGAATCTTGCTGCCGGCAGGCCTCTGGCTGTTCCGGGTCAACATCTCCTTGTAAATCCCCCGTGGTTTCTTGTACACCCCTGAAATTTGGCCAGGTTATGCAGTTTGCATTGCTGCACAATTGCGCCTGCCTAGCTCTGCCCTGGTTGCAAACATTCAGGCGTGGCAGCCAGATAGGCTGGTCCCCGTAGGACACTGCCAGCGGACTTTGTATATTTGCTTCCCGTTCTTCTCACTTGAGTGCTACTGATTCCAGGTTTGACGGCTACACTCTACTCAACCAGAGCATTAAGTTGAACCTCAACTGATGGCACTTTGTGAAAGTGATGAAAACTAGAGCTCAGTTGTTTGGCACGCCACCACTGTCCATCCAGCACTATGGACGGCACTGCCTACATCTGGCTCTAATTAGTCCACGGTTGTGTTCAGCCGAATGACCTCTGCCGGGAACACTCAGAAACAGTTTCTGAGTTATTGCAACATAGGAGCATTTAACTGCTTTCAAGGCTTCTTAGGAAGAATTCCTGAATCTTTCTGCCGGCAGGCCTCCAGCTGTTCAGGGTGAACGTCTCCTTGTAATTCCCCGGTGATTTCTTGTACCCCCGTGAAATTTGGCCAGGTTATGCAGTTTGCATTGCTGCACAATTGCGCTTGCCTAGCTCTGCCGCGGTTGCAAACATTCAGGCTTGGCAGCCAGATAGGCTGGTCCCCGAAGTACACTGCCAGCAGACTGGGTATATCTGCTTCCTGTTCTTCTCTCCTGATTGCTACTTCTTCCAGCTTTGACAGCTTCACTCTACTCAATCGGTGAGGTAAGTTGAACCTCAACTTAAGGCACTTTGTGAAAGTGTTGAGAACTAGAGCTCAGTTGTTTGGCACGCCACCACTGTCCATCCAGCACTATGGATGGCACTGCATACATCTGGCCCTAATTAGTCCACGGTTGTGTTCAGCCAATGACCTCTGCCGGAAACACTCAGAATGAGGTTCTGAGTTACTACAAGATAGGTGCGTTTCACTACTTTCAAGGCTTCTTAGGAAGAATTCCGTAATCTTGCTGCCGGCAGGCCTCCAGATATTCTGGGTAAACATCTACTTGTAAATCCCCCGTGGTTTCTTGTACACCCGTGAAATTTGACCAGGTTATGCAGTTTGCATTGCTGCACAATTGTGCCTTCCTAGCTCTGCCGTGGTTGCAAAAATCCAGGCGAAACAGCCAGATAGGATGGTCCCCGTAGGACACTGCCAGCGGACTGGGTATATCTGCTTCCCGTTCTTCTCACCTGAGCGCTACTGATTCCAGCTTTGAGGGCTACACTCTACTCAACCGGAGCAGTAAGTTGAACCTCAACTTATGGCACTTTGTGAAAGTGTTGAGAACTAGAGCTCAGTTGTTTGGCACGCCACCACTGTCCATCCAGCACTATGGATGGCACTGCCTACATCTGGCTCTAATTAGTCCACGGTTGTTTTCAGCCAAATGACCTCTGCCGGGAACACTCAGAATGAGGTTCTGAGTTATTGGAACATAGGAGAGTTTTACTGCTTTCAAGGCTTCTTAGGAAGGATTCTGGTATCTTGCTTCCGGCAGGCCTCCGGCTGTTCCGGGTGAACATCTCCTTGTAAATCCCCCGTGGTTTCTTGTATACCCGTGAAACTTGGCCAGGTTATGCAGTTTGCATTGCTGCACAATTGCGCCTGCCTAGCTCTTCCGCGGTTTCAAACATTCAGCCTGGCAGGCAGATAGGCTGGTCCCCGTAGGACACTTCTAGCGGACTGTGTATATCTGCTTCCCGTACTACTCACCTGAGTGCTACTGATTCCAACTTTGAGGGCTACACTCTACTCAACCGGAGCAGTACGTTGAACCTAAACTTATGGCCCTTTGTGAAAGTGTTGAGAACTATAGCTCAGTTGATTTGCACGCCACCACAGTCCATCCAGCACTATGGACGGCACTGCCTACATCTGGCTATAATTAGTCCAAGGTTGTGTTCAGCCGAATGACTTCTGCCCGGAACATTCAGAATGAGGTTCTGAGTTACTGCAACATAGGAGCGTTTCACTGCTTTCAAGGCTTCTTAGGAAGAATTCCGGAATCTTGCTGCAGGCAGGCTTACGTCTTTTCCGGGTGAACATCTCCTTGTAAATCCCCCGTGGTTTCTTGTACACCCGTGAAATTTGGCCAGGTTATGCAGTTTGCATTGCTGCACAATTGCGCTGGCCTAGCTCTGCCACGATTGCAATCATTGAGGCGTGGCAGCCAGATAGGCTGGTCCCCGAAGGACACTGCCAGCGGACTGGGTATATCTGCTTCCCATTCTACTCACCTGAATGCTACTGATACCAGGTTTGAAGGCTACACTCTGCTCAACCGGAGCAGTAAGTTGAACCTCAAATTATGGCACTTTGTGAAAGTGTTGAGAACTAGAGTTCTGTTGTTTCGCATGTAACCACTGTCCATCCAGCACTATGGACGGCACTGCCTACATCTGGCTCTAATTAGTCCACGGTTGTGTTCATACGAATGACCTCTACCTGGAACACTCAGAATGAGGTTATGAGTTACGGTAACATAGGAGCGTTTCACTGCTTTCAAGGCTTCTTAGGAAGAATTGCGGAATCTTGCTGCAGGCAGGTCTCAGACTGTTCTGGGTGAAAATCTCCTTGTAAATCCGCCGTGGTTTCTTGTACACCCGTGGAATATGGCCAGGTTATGCAGTTTGCATTGCTGCACAATAGTGCCTGCCTAGCTCTGCCGCAGTTGCAAACATTCAGGCGTGGCAGCCAGAGAGGCTGGTTCCCGTAGGACACTGCTAGCGGACTGGGTATATCTGCTTCCCGTTCTTCTCCCTTGAGTGCTACTGATTCCAGCTTTGATTACTACACTCTACTCAACCGGAGCAGTGAGTTGAACCTAAACTGATGCCAATTTGTGAAACTGTTGAGAACTAGAGCACAGTTGTTTGGCACGCCACCACTCTCCATCCAGCACTATGTACGGCACTGCCTACATCTTGCTCTAATTAGTCCACGGTTCTGTTCAGCCGAATGACCTTTGCCGGGAACACTCAGAATGAGGTTCTGAGTTATTGCAACATAGGAGCGTTTCACTGCTTTCAAGGATTCACATAGAGAATTCGTGAATCTTGCTGCCGGCAGGCCTCTGGCTGTTCCGGGTCAACATCTCCTTGTAAATCCCCCGTGGTTTCTTGTACACCCCTGAAATTTGGCCAGGTTATGCAGTTTGCATTGCTGCACAATTGCGCCTGCCTAGCTCTGCCCTGGTTGCAAACATTCAGGCGTGGCAGCCAGATAGGCTGGTCCCCGTAGGACACTGCCAGCGGACTTTGTATATTTGCTTCCCGTTCTTCTCACTTGAGTGCTACTGATTCCAGGTTTGACGGCTACACTCTACTCAACCAGAGCATTAAGTTGAACCTCAACTGATGGCACTTTGTGAAAGTGATGAAAACTAGAGCTCAGTTGTTTGGCACGCCACCACTGTCCATCCAGCACTATGGACGGCACTGCCTACATCTGGCTCTCATTAGTCCACGGTTGTGTTCAGCCGAATGACCTCTGCCGGGAACACTCAGAAACAGTTTCTGAGTTATTGCAACATAGGAGCATTTAACTGCTTTCAAGGCTTCTTAGGAAGAATTCCGGAATCTTGCTGCCGGTAGGCCTCCAGCTGTTCCGGGTGAAGGTCTCCTTGTAAATCCCCTGTGGTTTCTTGTACACCCGTGAAATTTGGCCAGCTTATGCAGTTTGCATTGCTGCACAATTGCGCTTGCCTAGCTCTGCCACGATTGCAATCATTGAGGCGTGGCAGCCAGATAGGCTGGTCCCCGAAGGACACTGCCAGCGGACTGGGTATATCTGCTTCCCGTTCTTCTCACCTGAGTGCTACTGATTCCAGCTTTGACGGCTACACTCTACTCAACCGCAGCAGTAAGCTGAACGTCAACTTATGGCACTTTGTGAAAGTGTTGAGAACTAGAGCTCAGTTGTTTTGCACGCCACCACTGTCCATCCAGCACTATGGACGGCACTGCATACATCTGGCTCTAATTAGTCCACAGATGTGTTCAGCCAAATGACCTCAGCCGGGAACACTCAGAATGAGGTTCTGAATTATTGCAACATAGTAGCGTTTCACTGCTTTCAAGGATTCTTTGGAAGAATTCCGGAAACTTGCTGGCGGCCAGCCTCCGGCTGTTCCGGGTGAACATCTCCTTTTAAATCCCCCGTGGTTTCTTGTCCACCCGTGAAATTTGGCCAGGTTAGGCAGTTTGCATTGCTGCACAATTGTGCCTCCCTAGCTCTGCCGCGCTTGCAAACATTCAGTCGTGGCAGCCAGATAGGCTGGTCCCCGTAAGACACTGCCATCGGACTGGGTATATTTGCTTCCTGTTCTTCTCACCTGAGTGCTACTGATTCCAGCTTTGACGGCTACATTCTACTCAACCGGAGCAGTAAGTTGAACCTCAACTGAGGGCACTTTGTGAAAGTGTTGAGAACTAGAGCTCAGTTGTTTGGCACGCCACCACTGTCCATCCAGCACTATGGAAGGCACTGCCTACATCTGGCTCGAATTAGTCCATGGTTGTGCTTAGCCCAATGACCTCTGCCGGGAACACTCAGAATCAGTTTCTGAGTTATTGCAACATAAGAGCGTTTCACTATTTTCAATGCTTCTTAGGAACAATTCCGGAATCTTGCTGCCGGCAGGCCTCCGGCTGTTCCCGTGAACATCTCCTTGTAAATCTCCCGTGGTTTCCTGTACACCCGTGAAATTTGGCCAGGTTATGCAGTTTGCATTGCTGCATAATTGCGCCTGCGTAGCTCTGCCGCGGTTGCAAACATTCAGGCGTGGCAGCCAGTTAGGCTGGTCCCCGTAGGACACTGCCAGCGGACTGGATATATCTGCTTCCCGTTCTTCTCACCTGAGTGCTACTGATTCCAGCTTTGACGGCTACACTCTACTCAACCAGAGCAGTGAATTGAACCTCAACTGATGGTACTTTGTGAAAGTGTTGAGAACTAGAGCATAGTTGTTTGGCCCGCCAACACAATCTATCCAGCACTATGGACGGCACTGCCTACATCTGGCTCTAATTAGTCCACGGTTGTGTTCAGCTGAATGAACTCTGCCGGGAACACCCAGAATGAGGTTCTGAGTTATTGCAACATAGGAGCGTTTAACTGCTTTCAAGGCTTCTTAGGAAGAATTCCGGAATCTTGCTGCCGGCAGGTCTCTGGCTCTTCCGGGTGAACATCTCCTTGTAAATCCCCCGTGGTTTCTTGTACACCCCTGAAATTTGGCCAGGTTATGCATTTTGCATTGCTGCACGATTGCGCCTGCCTAGCTCTGCCGTGGTTGCAAACATTCAGCCGAGGCAGCCAGATAGGCTGGTCCCCGTAGGACACTGCCAGGGGACTGGGTATATCTGCTTCCCGTTCTTCTCACCTGAGTGCTACATATTCCAGCTTTGACGGCTACACTCTACTCAACCGGAGCAGTGAGTTGAACCTAAACTGATGCCAATTTGTGAAACTGTTGAGAACTAGAGCACAGTTGTTTGGCACGCCACCACTCTCCATCCAGCACTATGTACGGCACTGCCTACATCTGGCTCTAATTAGTCCACGGTTCTGTTCAGCCGAATGACCTTTGCCGGGAACACTCAGAATGAGGTTCTGAGTTATTGCAACATAGGAGCGTTTCACTGCTTTCAAGGATTCACATAGAGAATTCGGGAATCTTGCTGCCGGCAGGCCTCTGGCTGTTCCGGGTCAACATCTCCTTGTAAATCCCCCGTGGTTTCTTGTACACCCCTGAAATTTGGCCAGGTTATGCAGTTTGCATTGCTGCACAATTGCGCCTGCCTAGCTCTGCCCTGGTTGCAAACATTCAGGCGTGGCAGCCAGATAGGCTGGTCCCGGTAGGACACTGCCAGCGGACTTTGTATATTTGCTTCCCGTTCTTCTCACTTGAGTGCTACTGATTCCAGGTTTGACGGCTACACTCTACTCAACCAGAGCATTAAGTTGAACCTCAACTGATGGCACTTTGTGAAAGTGATGAAAACTAGAGCTCAGTTGTTTGGCACGCCACCACTGTCCATCCAGCACTATGGACGGCACTGCCTACATCTGGCTCTAATTAGTCCACGGTTGTGTTCAGCCGAATGACCTCTGCCGGGAACACTCAGAAACAGTTTCTGAGTTATTGCAACATAGGAGCATTTAACTGCTTTCAAGGCTTCTTAGGAAGAATTCCTGAATCTTTCTGCCGGCAGGCCTCCAGCTGTTCAGGGTGAACGTCTCCTTGTAATTCCCCGGTGATTTCTTGTACCCCCGTGAAATTTGGCCAGGTTATGCAGTTTGCATTGCTGCACAATTGCGCTTGCCTAGCTCTGCCGCGGTTGCAAACATTCAGGCTTGGCAGCCAGATAGGCTGGTCCCCGAAGTACACTGCCAGCAGACTGGGTATATCTGCTTCCTGTTCTTCTCACCTGATTGCTACTTCTTCCAGCTTTGACAGCTTCACTCTACTCAATCGGTGAGGTAAGTTGAACCTCAACTTAAGGCACTTTGTGAAAGTGTTGAGAACTAGAGCTCAGTTGTTTGGCACGCCACCACTGTCCATCCAGCACTATGGATGGCACTGCATACATCTGGCCCTAATTAGTCCACGGTTGTGTTCAGCCAATGACCTCTGCCGGAAACACTCAGAATGAGGTTCTGAGTTACTACAAGATAGGTGCGTTTCACTACTTTCAAGGCTTCTTAGGAAGAATTCCGTAATCTTGCTGCCGGCAGGCCTCCGGATATTCTGGGTAAACATCTACTTGTAAATCCCCCGTGGTTTCTTGTACACCCGTGAAATTTGACCAGGTTATGCAGTTTGCATTGCTGCACAATTGTGCCTTCCTAGCTCTGCCGTGGTTGCAAAAATCCAGGCGAAACAGCCAGATAGGATGGTCCCCGTAGGACACTGCCAGCGGACTGGGTATATCTGCTTCCCGTTCTTCTCACCTGAGCGCTACTGATTCCAGCTTTGAGGGCTACACTCTACTCAACCGGAGCAGTAAGTTGAACCTCAACTTATGGCACTTTGTGAAAGTGTTGAGAACTAGAGCTCAGTTGTTTGGCACGCCACCACTGTCCATCCAGCACTATGGATGGCACTGCCTACATCTGGCTCTAATTAGTCCACGGTTGTTTTCAGCCGAATGACCTCTGCCGGGAACACTCAGAATGAGGTTCTGAGTTATTGGAACATAGGAGAGTTTTACTGCTTTCAAGGCTTCTTAGGAAGGATTCTGGTATCTTGCTTCCGGCAGGCCTCCGGCTGTTCCGGGTGAACATCTCCTTGTAAATCCCCGTGGTTTCTTGTATACCCGTGAAACTTGGCCAGGTTATGCAGTTTGCATTGCTGCACAATTGCGCCTGCCTAGCTCTTCCGCGGTTTCAAACATTCAGCCTGGCAGGCAGATAGGCTGGTCCCCGTAGGACACTTCTAGCGGACTGTGTATATCTGCTTCCCGTACTACTCACCTGAGTGCTACTGATTCCAACTTTGAGGGCTACACTCTACTCAACCGGAGCAGTACGTTGAACCTAAACTTATGGCCCTTTGTGAAAGTGTTGAGAACTATAGCTCAGTTGATTTGCACGCCACCACAGTCCATCCAGCACTATGGACGGCACTGCCTACATCTGGCTATAATTAGTCCAAGGTTGTGTTCAGCCAAATGACTTCTGCCCGGAACATTCAGAATGAGGTTCTGAGTTACTGCAACATAGGAGCGTTTCACTGCTTTCAAGGCTTCTTAGGAAGAATTCCGGAATCTTGCTGCAGGCAGGCTTACGTCTTTTCCGGGTGAACATCTCCTTGTAAATCCCCCGTGGTTTCTTGTACACCCGTGAAATTTGGCCAGGTTATGCAGTTTGCATTGCTGCACAATTGCGCTGGCCTAGCTCTGCCGCGATTGCAAACATTCAGGAGTCGCAGCCAGATAGGCTGGTCCCCGTAGGACACTGCCAGCGGACTGGGTATATCTGCTTCCCATTCTACTCACCTGAGTGCTACTGATACCAGGTTTGAAGGCTACACTCTGCTCAACCGGAGCAGTAAGTTGAACCTCAAATTATGGCACTTTGTGAAAGTGTTGAGAACTAGAGTTCTGTTGTTTCGCATGTAACCACTGTCCATCCAGCACTATGGACGGCACTGCCTACATCTGGCTCTAATTAGTCCACGGTTGTGTTCATACGAATGACCTCTACCTGGAACACTCAGAATGAGGTTATGAGTTACGGTAACATAGGAGCGTTTCACTGCTTTCAAGGCTTCTTAGGAAGAATTGCGGAATCTTGCTGCAGGCAGGTCTCAGACTGTTCTGGGTGAAAATCTCCTTGTAAATCCGCCGTGGTTTCTTGTACACCCGTGGAATATGGCCAGGTTATGCAGTTTGCATTGCTGCACAATAGTGCCTGCCTAACTCTGCCGCAGTTGCAAACATTCAGGCGTGGCAGCCAGAGAGGCTGGTTCCCGTAGGACACTGCTAGCGGACTGGGTATATCTGCTTCCCGTTCTTCTCCCCTGAGTGCTACTGATTCCAGCTTTGATTACTACACTCTACTCAACTGGAGCAGTAAGTTGAACCTCAACTTATGGCAGTTTGTGAAAATGTTGAGAACTAGGGCTCAGTTGTTTGGCACGCCACCACTGTCCATCCAGCACTATGGATGGCCTTGCCTACATCTGGCTCTAATTAGTCCACGGTTGTGTTCAGCTGCATGTCCTCTGCCGGGAACACTCAGAATGAGGTTCTGAGTTATTTCAACATAGTAGCGTTACAATGCTTTCAAGGGTTCTTAGGAAGGATTCCGGAATGTTAATGCCGGCAACCTCCGGCAGTTCCGGGTAAACATCTCCTTGTTAATCCCCGTGGTTTCTTGTACACGCGTTCAATTTGTCCAGGTTATGCAGTTTGCATTGCTGCATAATTGCGCCTGCGTAGCTCTGCCCTGGTTGCAAACATTCAGGCGTGGCAGCCAGATAAACTGGTCCCTGCAGGACACTGCCAGGGGACTGGGTATATTTGCTTCCCGTTCTTCTCACCTGAGTGCTACTGATTCCAGGTTTGACGGCTACACTCTGCTCAACCGGAGCATTAAGTTGAACCTCAACTGATGGCACTTTGTGAACGTGTTGAGAACTAGAGCTCAGTTGTTTGGCAAGCCACCACTGTCCATCCAGCACTATGGACGGCACTGCCTACATCTGGCTCTAATTAGTCCAAGGTTGTGTTCAGTCGAATGACCTCTGCCAGGAACACTCAGAATCAGTTTCTGAGTTATTTCAACATAGGAGCATTTAACTGCTTTCAAAGCTTCTTAGGAAGAATTCCGGAATCTTGCTGCCGGCAGGCCTCCAGCTGTTCCGGGTGAACGTCTCCTTGTAAATCCCCCGTGGTTTCTTGTACACCCGTGAAATTTGGCCAGGTTATGCAGTTTGCATTGCTGCACAAATGCGCTTGCCTAGCTCTGCCGCAGTTGCAAACATTCAGGCGTCCAGCCAGATAGGCCGGTCCCCGAAGGAAACTTCCAGCGGACTGGGTATATCTGCTTCCCGTTCTTCTCACCTGAGTGCTACTGTTTCCAGCTTTGACAGCTACACTCTTCTGAACCGGAGCAGTAAGTTGAACCTCAACTTATGGCACTTTGTCAAAGTGTTGAGAACTAGAGCTCAGTTGTTTGGCACGCCACCAGTGTAAACCCAGCACTATGGACGGCACTGCCTACCTCTGGCTCTAATTAGTCCATTGTTGTGTTCAGCCGAATGACCTCTGCCCGGATCACTCAGAATGAGATTCTGAGTTACTGCAACATAGGAGCGTTTCTTTGGTTTCAAGGCTTCTTAGGAAGAATTCCGGAATCTTGCTGCCGGCAGGCCTCCATGTGTTCCGGGTGAACATCTCCTTGTATATCCCCCGTGGTTTCTTGTACACACGTGAAATTTGGCCAGCTTATGCAGTTTGCATTGCTGCACAATTGCTCCTGCCTAGCTCTGCCGCGGTTGCAAACATTCAGGCCTAGCAGGCAGATAGGCTGGTCCCCGTAGGACACTGCCAGCGGACTGGGTATATCTGCTTCCCGTTCTTCTCAACTGAGTGCTACTGATTCTAGCATTCACGGCTACACTCTACTTAACCGGAGCAGTAAGTTGAACCTCAACTTATGGAACTTTGTGAAAGTGTTGAGAACTAGAGCTCAGTTGTTTGGCACGCCAACACTGTCCATCCAGCACTATGGACGGCAGTGCCTACATCTGGCTCAAATTAGTCCATTGTTGTGTTCAGCCGAATGACCTCTGCCCGGATCACTCAGAATGAGATTCTGAGTTACTGCAACATAGGAGCGTTTCTTTGGTTTCAAGGCTTCTTAGGAAGAATTCGGGAATCTTTTGCCGGCAGGCTTCCGGCTGTTCTGGGTGAACATCTCCTTGTAAATCCCCCGTGTTTTCTTGTACACCCGGGAAATTTGCCCAGGTCATGCAGTTTGCATTGCTGCACAATTGCGCCTGCCTAGCTCTGCCGCGGTTGCAAACATTCAGGCGTGGCAGCCAGATAGGCTGGTCTCCGTAGGACACTGACAGTAGACTGGGTATATCTGCTGCTCGTTCTTCTCACATTAGTGCCACTGATTCCAGCTTTGACGGCTACACTCTACTCAACCGGAGCAGTCAGTAGAACCTCAACTTGTGGCACTTTGTGAAAGTGTTGAGAACTAGAGCTCAGTTGTTTGGCACGCCACCAATCTCCATCCAGCACTATGGACCACACTGCCTACATCTGGCTCTAATCAGTCCACGGTTGTATTCAGCCGAATGACCTCTGCCGGTAACACTCAGAATGAGGTTATGAGTTATTGCAATATTCGAGCGAACACTGCTTTCAAGGCTTCTTAGGAAGGATTCCGGAATCTTGCTGAAGGCAGGCTTACAGCTTTTCCGGGTGAACATGTCATTGTAAATGCCCCGTGGTTTCTTGTACACCCGTGAAATTTGGCCAGGTTATGCAGTTTGCATTGCTGCACAATTGCGCCGGCCTAGCTCTGTCGTGATTGCAAACATTCAGGCGTGGCAGCCAGATAGGCTGGTCCCCGTAGTACACTGCCAGCGGACTGGGTATATCTGCTTCCCGTTCTTCTCACCTGAGTGCTACTGATTCCAGCTTTGACGGCTACACTCTACTCAACCGCAGCAGTAAGCTGAACCACAACTTATGGCACTTTGTGAAAGTGTTGAGAACTAGAGCTCAGTTGTTTGGCAGGCCACCACTGTCCATGCAGCACTATGTACAGCACTGCTTACATCTTGCTCTAATTAGTCCACGGTTGTGTTCAGCAGAATGACCTCTGCCGGGAACACTCAGAATGAGATTCTGAGTTATTTCAACATAGGAGCGTTTCACTGCTTTCAAAGCTTCACATTAAGATTTCCGGAATCTTGTGGCAGGAATGCCTCAGGCTGTTCCGGGTGAACATCTCCTTGTAAATCCCCCGTGGATTCATATACACCCGTGATATTTGGCCAGGTTATGCAGCGTGAATTGCTGCACAATTGCGCCTGCCTAGTTCGTGGCAGCCAGATAGGCTGGTCCCCGTAGGACACTGCCAGCCGACTGGGTATATCTGCTTCCCGTTCTTCTCACCTGAGTGCTACTGATTCCAGCTTTGACGGCTTCACTCTACTCAACCGGAGCAGTAATTTGAACCTCAACATGTGGCACTTTGTGAAAGTGTTGAGGACTAGAGCTCAGTTGTTTTGCAGGCCACCACTGTCCATCAAGCACTATGATCGGCCCTGCTTTCATCTGGCTCTAATTAGTCAAGGGTTGTGTTCAGCCAAATGACCTCTGACGGGAACTCTCAGAATGAGGTTCTGCGTTATTGCAACATTGGAGCGTTTCACTGCTTTCAAGGCTTCTTAGGAAGGATTCCGGAATCTTGCTGCAAGCAGGCTTATGGCTTTTCCGGGTGAACATCTCCTTGTAAATCCCCCGTGGTTTCTTGTACACCCGTGAAATTTGGCCAGGTTATGCATTTTGCATTGCTGCACAATTGCGCAAGCCTAGCTCTCCCGCGATTGCAAACATTCAGGAGTCGAAGCCAGATAGGCTGGTCCCCGTAGGACACTGGCAGCGGACTGGGTATATCTGCTTCCCGTTCTACTCACCTGAGTGCTACTTATACCAGGTTTGAAGGCTATACTCTACTCAACCGGAGCAGTAAGTTGAAACTCAATTCATGGCACTTTGTGAAAGTGTTGAGAAGTAGAGTTCTGTTGTTTGGCACGTAACCACTGTCCATCCAGCACTATGGACGGCACTGCCTACATCTGGCTGTAATTAGTCCACGGTTGTGTTCATACCAATGACGAATACCTGGAACACTCAGAATGAGTTTATGTGTTACGGTAACATAGGAGCGTTTCACTGCTTTCAAGGCTTCTTAGGAAGAATTCCGGAATCTTGCTGCAGGCAGGACTCAGACTGTTCCGGGTGAAAATCTCCTTGTAAATCCGCCGTGGTTTCTTGTACACCCGTGGAATTTGGCCAGGTTATGCAGTTTGCATTGCTGCACAATAGCGCCTGCCTAGCTCTGCCACAGTTGCAAACATTCAGGCGTGGCAGCCAGATAGGCTGGTACCCGTGGGACACTACTAGCGGACTAGGTATATCTGCTTCCCGTTCTTCCAACCTGAGTGTTACTGATTCCAACTTTGATGGCTACACTCTACTCAACCGGAGCAGTAAGTTGAACCTCAACTTATGGCACTTTGTGAAAGTGTTGAGAACTAGGGCTCAGTTGTTTAGCACGCCAACACTGTCCATCCAGCACTATGGATGGCATTGCCTACATCTGGCTCTAATTAGTCCACGGTTGTGTTCAGCTGCATGTCCTCTGCCGGGAACACTCAGAGTGAAGTTCTGAATTATTTCAACATAGTAGCATTACAATGCTTTCAAGGGTTCTTAGGAAGGATTCCGGAATCTTGCTGCAGGCAGGACTCAGACTGTTCCGGGTGAAAATCTCCTTGTAAATCCGCCATGGTTTCTTGTACACCCGTGGAATTTGGCCAGGTTATGCAGTTTGCATTGCTGCACAATAGCGCCTGCCTAGCTCTGCCGCGATTGCAAACATTCAGGAGTTCCAGCCAGAGAGGCTGGTTCCCGTAGGACACTGCCAGCGGACTGGGTATATCTACTTCCCGTTCTACTCACCTTAGTGCTACTGATTCCAGCTTTGACGGCTACACTATACTCAAGCGGAGCAGTAAGGTGAACCTCAACTTGTGGCACTTTGTGAAAGTGTTGATAACTAGAGCTCAGTTGTTTGGCACGCCACCACTCTCCATCCAGCACTATGAAAGACACTGCCTATATTTGGCTCAAATTAGTCCACGGTTGTGTTCAGCCGAATGACCTCTGCCGGGAACACTCAGAATGAGGTTCTGAGATATGGCAACATAGGAGCGTTTCACTGCTTTCAAGGCTTCTCAGGAAGAATTCCAGAATGTTAGTGCCGGCAGGCCTCCGGCAGTTCCGGGTAAACTTCTCCTTGTAAATCCCCCGTGGTTTCTTGTACACCCGTGCAATTTGACCAGGTTATGCAGTTTGCATTGCTGCACAATTGCGCCTGCCTATCTCTGCCGCGGTTCCAAACTTTCAGGTTTGGCAGGCAGATAGGCTGTTTCCCGTAGGAAACTGCCAGCAGACTGGGTATATCTGCTTCCAGTTCTTCTCACCTGGGTGCTACTGATTCCAGCTTTGACGGTTACACTGTACTCATCCGGAGCAGTAAGGTGAATCTCAACTTATGGCCCTTTGTGAAAGTGTTGAGAACTAGGGCTCAGTTGTTTGGCACGCCACCACTGTCCATCCAGCACTATGGACGGTACTGCCTACATCTGGCTCTAATTAGTCCACGGTTGTGTTCAGCCGAATGACCACTGCTGGGAACACTCAGAATGAGGTTCTGAGTTGTTGCAATGTAGGAGCGTTTCACTGCTTTCAAGGCTTCACCTTAAGATTTCCGGAATCTTGTTGCCGAAGGGCTCAGGCTGTTCCGGGTGAACATCTCCTTGTAAATCCCCCGTGGATTCTTATACACCCGTGATATTTGACCAGGTTATGCAGCGTGCATTGCTGCACAATTGGGCCTGCCTAGCTCTTCCGCGGTAGCAAACATTCAGGCGTGGCAGCCAGATAGGCTGGTCCCCACATGACTCTGCCAGCCGATTGGGTATATCTGCTTCCCGTTCTTCTCACCTGAGTGCTACTGATTCCAGCTTTGACGGTTTCACTCTGCTCAACCGGAGCAATAAGTTGAACCTCAAATTATGGCACTTTGTGAAAGTGTTGAGAACTAGAGTTCTGTTGTTTCGCATGTAACCACTGTCCATCCAGCACTATGGACGTCACTGCCTACATCTGGCTCTAATTAGTCCACGGTTGTGTTCATACGAATGACCTCTACCTGGAACACTCAGAATGAGGTTATGAGTTACGGTAACATAGGAGCGTTTCACTGCTTTCAAGGCTTCTTAGGAAGAATTGCGGAATCTTGCTGCAGGCAGGTCTCAGACTGTTCTGGGTGAAAATCTCCTTGTAAATCCGCCGTGGTTTCTTGTACACCCGTGGAATTTGGCCAGGTTATGCAGTTTGCATTGCTGCACAATAGTGCCTGCCTAGCTCTGCCGCAGTTGCAAACATTCAGGCGTGGCAGCCAGAGAGGCTGGTTCCCGAAGGACACTGCTGGCGGACTGGGTATATCTGCTTCCCGTTCTTCTCACCTGAGTGCTACTGATTCCAGCTTTGATTACTACACTCTACTCAACCGGAGCAGTAAGTTGAACCTCAACTTATGGCACTTTGTGAAAATGTTGAGAACTAGGGCTCAGTTGTTTGGCACGCCACCACTGTCCATCCAGCACTATGGATGGCATTGCCTACATCTGGCTCTAATTAGTCCACGGTTGTGTTCAGCTGCATGTCCTCTGCCGGGAACACTCAGAATGAGGTTCTGAGTTATTTCAACATAGTAGCGTTACAATGCTTTCAAGGGTTCTTAGGAAGGATTCCGGAATGTTAATGCCGGCAACCTCCGGCAGTTCCGGGTAAACATCTCCTTGTTAATCCCCGTGGTTTCTTGTACACCCGTGGAATTTGTCCAGGTTATGCAGTTTGCATTGCTGCACAATTGTGCCTGCCTATCTCTGCCGCGGTTCCAAACTTTCAGGCGTGGCAGCCAGATAGGCTGGTCCCCATAATACAGTGCCAGCGGACTGGGTATATCTGCTTCCCGTTCTTTTCACCTGAGTGCTACTGATTCCAGCTTTGACGGTTACACTGTACTCAACCGGAGCACTTAATTGAACCTCAACAAATGGCCGTTAGTGAAAGTTTTGAGAACTAGAGCTCAGTTGTTTGGCACGCCACCCATCTCCATCCAGCACTATGGACGGCACTGCCTACATCTGGCTCTAATTAGTCCACGGTTGTGTTCAGCCGAATGACCTCTGCCGGGAACACTCAGAATGAGGTTCTGAGTTATTTCAAGATAGTAGCGTTTGAATGCTTTCTAGGCTTCTTAGGAAGGATTACGGAATCTTTCTGCCGGCAGACCTCCGGATGTTCCGGGTGAACATCTCCTTGTAAATACCCCGTGGTTTCTTGTACACCCATTTAATTTGGCCAGGTTATGCAGTTTGCATTGCTGCATAATTGCGCCTGCGTAGCTCTGCCCTGGTTGCAAACATTCAGGCGTGGCAGCCAGATAAACTGGTCCCTGCAGGACACTGCCAGGGGACTGGGTATATTTGCTTCCCGTTCTTCTCACCTGAGTGCTACTGATTCCAGGTTTGACGGCTACACTCTACTCAACCGGAGCATTAAGTTGAACCTCAACTGATGGCACTTTGTGAACGTGTTGAGAACTAGAGCTCAGTTGTTTGGCACGCCACCACTGTCCATCCAGCACTATGGACGGCACTGCCTACATCTGGCTCTAATTAGTCCAAGGTTGTGTTCAGTCGAATGACCTCTGCCAGGAACACTCAGAATCAGTTTCTGAGTTATTTCAACATAGGAGCATTTAACTGCTTTCAAAGCTTCTTAGGAAGAATTCCGTAATCTTGATGCCGGCAGGCCTCCAGCTGTTCCGGGTGAACGTCTCCTTGTAAATCCCCCGTGGTTTCTTGTACACCCGTGAAATTTGGCCAGGTTATGCAGTTTGCATTGCTGCACAATTGCGCTTGCCTACCTCTGCCGCAGTTGCAAACATTCAGGCGTCCAGGCAGATTGGCCGGTCCCTGAAGGAAACTTCCAGCGGACTGGGTATATCTGCTTCCCGTTCTTCTCACCTGAGTGCTACTGTTTCCAGCTTTGACAGCTACACTCTTCTGAACCGGAGCAGTAAGTTGAACCTCAAATTATGGCACTTTGTCAAAGTGTTGAGAACTAGAGCTCAGTTGTTTGGCACGCCACCAGTGTAAACCCAGCACTATGGACGGCACTGCCTACCTCTGGCTCTAATTAGTCCACGGTTGTGTTCAGCCGCATGACCTATGCCGGGAACACTCAGAATGAGTTTCTTAGTTATTGCAACATAGGAGCGTTTCACTGCTTTCAAGGCTTCTTTGGAAGAATTCCGGAATCTTGCTGCCGGCAGGCCTCCATATGTTCCGGGTGAACATCTCCTTGTATATCCCCCGTGGTTTCTTGTACACACGTGAAATTTGGCCAGCTTATGCAGTTTGCATTGCTGCACAATTGTGCCTGCCTAGCTCTGCCGCGATTGCAACCATTCAGGCGTGGCAGTCAGATAGGCTGGTCCCCATAGGACACTGCCAGCGGACTGGTTATATCTGCTTCCCGTTCTTCTCACCTGAGTGCTACTGATTCCAGCTTTGACGGCTACACTCTACTCAACCGGAGCAATAAGTTGAACCTCAACTTATGGCCCTTTGTGAAAGTGTTGAGACCTAGAGCGCAATTGTTTGGCAAGCCACCACTCTCCACCCAGCACTATGGACGGCACTGCATACATCTGGCTCTAATTAGTCCGTGGTTGTGTTCAGCCGAATGACCTCTGCCGGGAACACTCAGAATGCGGTTCTGAGTTATTGGGACATAGGAGCGTTTTACTGCTTTCAAGGCTTCTTAGGAAGGATTCTGGAATCTTGCAGGTGGCAGGCCTCAGGCTGTTCCGGGTGAACATCTCCTTGTAAATCCCCCGTGGTTTCTTGTATACCCGTGAAATTTGGCCAGGTTGTGCAGTTTGCATTGCTGCACAATTGCTTCTGCCTAGCTCTGCCGCGGTTGCAAACATTCAGGCCTAGCAGGCAGATAGGCTGGTCCCCGTAGGACACTGCCAGCGGACTGGGTATATCTGCTTCCCGTTCTTCTCAACTGAGTGCTACTGATTCTAGCATTCACGGCTACACTCTACTTAACCGGAGCAGTAAGATGAACCTCAACTTATGGAACTTTGTGAAAGTGTTGAGAACTAGAGCTCAGTTTTTTGGCACGCCAACACTGTCCATCCAGCACTATGGACGGCACTGCCTACATCTGGCTCAAATTAGTCCATTGTTGTTTTCAGCCGAATGACCTCTGCCCGGATCACTCAGAATGAGATTCTGAGTTACTGCAACATAGGAGCGTTTCTTTGCTTTCAAGGCTTCTTAGGAAGAATTCGGGAATCTTTTGCCGGCAGGCTTCTGGCTGTTCTGGGTGAACATCTCCTTGTAAATCCCCCGTGTTTTCTTGTACACCCGGGAAATTTGCCCAGCTCATGTAGTTTGCATTGCTGCACAATTGCGCCTGCCTAGCTCTGCCGCGGTTGCAAACATTCAGGCGTGGCAGCCAGATAGGCTGGTCTCCGTAGGACACTGACAGTAGACTGGGTATATCTGCTGCTCGTTCTTCTCACATTAGTGCCACTGATTCCAGCTTTGACGGCTACACTCTACTCAACCGGAGCAGTCAGTAGAACCTCAACTTGTGGCACTTTGTGAAAGTGTTGAGAACTAGAGCTCAGTTGTTTGGCACGCCACCAATCTCCATCCAGCACTATGGACCACACTGCCTACATCTGGCTCTAATCAGTCCACGGTTGTATTCAGCCGAATGACCTCTGCCGGTAACACTCAGAATGAGGTTATGAGTTATTGCAATATTCGAGCGAACACTGCTTTCAAGGCTTCTTAGGAAGGATTCCGGAATCTTGCTGAAGGCAGGCTTACAGCTTTTCCGGGTGAACATGTCATTGTAAATGCCCCGTGGTTTCTTGTACACCCGTGAAATTTGGCCAGGTTATGCAGTTTGCATTGCTGCACAATTGCGCCGGCCTAGCTCTGCCGCGATTGCAAACATTCAGGCGTGGCAGCCAGATAGGCTGGTCCCCGTAGTACACTGCCAGCGGACTGGGTATATCTGCTTCCCGTTCTTCTCACCTGAGTGCTACTGATTCCAGCTTTGACGGCTACACTCTACTCAACCGCAGCAGTAAGCTGAACCTCAACTTATGGCACTTTGTGAAAGTGTTGAGAACTAGAGCTCAGTTGTTTGGCAGGCCACCACTGTCCATGCAGCACTATGTACAGCACTGCTTACATCTTGCTCTAATTAGTCCACGGTTGTGTTCAGCAGAATGACCTCTGCCGGGAACACTCAGAATGAGATTCTGAGTTATTTCAACATAGGAGCGTTTCACTGCTTTCAAAGCTTCACATTAAGATTTCCGGAATCTTGTGGCAGGAACGCCTCAGGCTGTTCCGGGTGAACATCTCCTTGTAAATCCCCCGTGGATTCATATACACCCGTGATATTTGGCCAGGTTATGCAGCGTGAATTGCTGCACAATTGCGCCTGCCTAGCTCGTGGCAGCCAGATAGGCTGGTCCCCGTAGGTCACTGCCAGCCGACTGGGTATATCTGCTTCCCGTTCTTCTCACCTGAGTGCTACTGATTCCAGCTTTGACGGCTTCACTCTACTCAACCGGAGCAGTAATTTGAACCTCAACTTGTGGCACTTTGTGAAAGTGTTGAGGACTAGAGCTCAGTTGTTTTGCAGGCCACCACTGTCCATCAAGCACTATGATCGGCCCTGCTTTCATCTGGCTCTAATTAGTCAAAGGTTGTGTTCAGCCAAATGACCTCTGACGGGAACTCTCAGAATGAGGTTCTGCGTTATTGCAACATAGGAGTGTTTCACTGCTTTCAAGGCTTCTTAGGAAGGATTCCGGAATCTTGCTGCAAGCAGGCTTATGGCTTTTCCGGGTGAACATCTCCTTGTAAATCCCCCGTGGTTTCTTGTACACCCGTGAAATTTGGCCAGGTTATGCATTTTGCATTGCTGCACAATTGCGCAAGCCTAGCTCTCCCGCGATTGCAAACATTCAGGAGTCGAAGCCAGATTGGCTGGTCCCCGTAGGACACTGGCAGCGGACTGGGTATATCTGCTTCCCGTTCTACTCACCTGAGTGCTACTTATACCAGGTTTGAAGGCTATACTCTACTCAACCGGAGCAGTAAGTTGAAACTCAATTCATGGCACTTTGTGAAAGTGTTGAGAAGTAGAGTTCTGTTGTTTGGCACGTAACCACTGTCCATCCAGCACTATGGACGGCACTGCCTACATCTGGCTGTAATTAGTCCACGGTTGTGTTCATACCAATGACGAATACCTGGAACACTCAGAATGAGTTTATGTGTTACGGTAACATAGGAGCGTTTCACTGCTTTCAAGGCTTCTTAGGAAGAATTCCGGAATCTTGCTGCAGGCAGGACTCAGACTGTTCCGGGTGAAAATCTCCTTGTAAATCCGCCGTGGTTTCTTGTACACCCGTGGAATTTGGCCAGGTTATGCAGTTTGCATTGCTGCACAATAGCGCCTGCCTAGCTCTGCCTCGATTCCAAACATTCAGGAGTTCCAGCCAGATAGGCTGGTTCCCGTAGGACACTGCCAGCGGACTGGGTATATCTACTTCCCGTTCTACTCACCTTAGTGCTACTGATTCCAGCTTTGACGGCTACACTATACTCAAGCGGAGCAGTAAGGTGAACCTCAACTTGTGGCACTTTGTGAAAGTGTTGATAACTAGAGCTCAGTTGTTTGGCACGCCACCACTCTCCATCCAGCACTATGAAAGACACTGCCTATATTTGGCTCAAATTAGTCCACGGTTGTGTTCAGCCGAATGACCTCTGCCGGGAACACTCAGAATGAGGTTCTGAGATATGGCAACATAGGAGCGTTTCACTGCTTTCAAGGCTTCTCAGGAAGAATTCCAGAATGTTAGTGCCGGCAGGCCTCCGGCAGTTCCGGGTAAACTTCTCCTTGTAAATCCCCCGTGGTTTCTTGTACACCCGTGCAATTTGACCAGGTTATGCAGTTTGCATTGCTGCACAATTGCGCCTGCCTATCTCTGCCGCGGTTCCAAACTTTCAGGTTTGGCAGCCAGATAGGCTGTTCCCCGTAGGAAACTGCCAGCGGACTGGGTATATCTGCTTCCCGTTCTTCTCACCTGGGTGCTACTGATTCCAGCTTTGACGGTTACACTGTACTCAACCGGAGCAGTAAGGTGAATCTCAACTTATGGCCCTTTGTGAAAGTGTTGAGAACTAGAGCTCAGTTGTTTGGCACGCCACCACTCTCCATCCAGCACTATGGACGGCACTGCCTACATCTGGCTCTAATTAGTCCACGGTTGTGTTCAGCCGAATGACCTCTGCCAGGAACACTCAGAATGAGGTTTTGAGTTATTTCAAGATAGTAGCGTTTGAATTCTATCTAGGCTTCTTCAGAAGGATTACCGAATCTTGCTGCTGGCAGGCCTCCGGCTGTTCCGGGTGAACATCTCCTTGTAAATCCCCCGTGGTTTCTTATGCACCCGTGAAATTTGGCCATGTTATGCAGTTTGCATTGCTGCACAATTGCGCCTGCCTAGCTCTGCCGCGGTTGCAAAAATTCAGGCGTGGCAGCCAGATAGGCTGGTCCCCGTAGGACACTGCCAGCGGACTGGGTATATCTGCTTCCCATTCTTCTCACCTGAGTGCTAGTTATTCCAGCTTTGACGGCTACACTCTACTCACCCGGAGCAGTAAGGTGAACCTCAACTTGTGGCACTTTGTGAAAGTCTTGAGAAATCGAGCTCAATTGTTTGGCATGCCACCACTGTCCATCCAGCACTATGAAAGGCACTGCCTATATCTGGCGCTAATGAGTCCAGGGTTGTGTTTAGCTGAATGTCCTCTGCCGGGAATACTCAGAATGAGGTTCGGAGTTACTGCAACATATGAGGGATTCAGTACTTTCACGGCTTCTTAGGAAGAATTCCAGAATCTTACTGATGGCAGGCCTCCAGCTGTTCCGGTGAACATCTCCTTGTAAATCCCCCGTGGATTCTTGTACACCCGTGAAATTTGGTCAGGTGATGCAGTTTGCATTGCTGCACAATTGCGCCTGCCTAACTCTGCCACAGTTGCAAACATTCAGGCGTGGCAGCCAGATAGGCTGGTCCCCGTAGGACACTGCCAGCGGACTGGGTATATCTGCTTCCCGTTCTACTCACCTGAGTGCTACTGATTCCAGCTTTGAGGGCTACACTCTTCTCAACCGGAGCAGTAAGTTGAACCTCAACTTGTGGCACTTTGTGAAAGTGTTGAGAACTAGAGCGCAGTTGTTTGGCACGCCACCACTGTCCAAACAGCACTATGGAAGGCACTGCCTACATCTCGCTCTAATTAGTACACGGTTTTGTTCTGCCGAATGACCTCTGCCCAAATCACACAAAATGAGGTTCTGAGTTACTGCAACATAGGAGCGTTTCACTGCTTTCAAGGCTCCTCAGGCAGAATTCCATAATGTTGGTGTCGGCAGGCCTCCCGTAGTTACGGGTGAACATCTCCTTATAAATCCCCCGTGGTTTATCGTAAACCCGTGCAATTTGGCCAGGTTATGCAGTTTGCATTGCTGCACAATTGCGCCTGCCGAGCTTTGCCGCGGTTGCAAACATTCAGGCGTGGCAGCCAGATAGGCTGGTCCCCGCAGGAAACTGCCAGCGGAGTGGGTATATCTGCTTCCCTTTCTTCTCACCTGATTGCTACTGATTCCAGCTTTAACGGCTACACTCTACTCAACCGGAGCAGTAATATGAACCTCAACTTATGGCACTTTGTGAAAGTGTTGAGGACTAGAGCTCAGTTGTTTTGCAGGCCACCACTGTCCATCAAGCACTATGATCGGCCCTGCTTTCATCTGGCTCTAATTAGTCAAGGGTTGTGTTCAGCCAAATGACCTCTGACGGGAACTCTCAGAATGAGGTTCTGCGTTATTGCAACATTGGAGCGTTTCACTGCTTTCAAGGCTTCTTAGGAAGGATTCCGGAATCTTGCTGCAAGCAGGCTTATGGCTTTTCCGGGTGAACATCTCCTTGTAAATCCCCCGTGGTTTCTTGTACACCCGTGAAATTTGGCCAGGTTATGCATTTTGCATTGCTGCACAATTGCGCAAGCCTAGCTCTCCCGCGATTGCAAACATTCAGGAGTCGAAGCCAGATAGGCTGGTCCCCGTAGGACACTGGCAGCGGACTGGGTATATCTGCTTCCCGTTCTACTCACCTGAGTGCTACTTATACCAGGTTTGAAGGCTATACTCTACTCAACCGGAGCAGTAAGTTGAAACTCAATTCATGGCACTTTGTGAAAGTGTTGAGAAGTAGAGTTCTGTTGTTTGGCACGTAACCACTGTCCATCCAGCACTATGGACGGCACTGCCTACATCTGGCTGTAATTAGTCCACGGTTGTGTTCATACCAATGACGAATACCTGGAACACTCAGAATGAGTTTATGTGTTACGGTAACATAGGAGCGTTTCACTGCTTTCAAGGCTTCTTAGGAAGAATTCCGGAATCTTGCTGCAGGCAGGACTCAGACTGTTCCGGGTGAAAATCTCCTTGTAAATCCGCCGTGGTTTCTTGTACACCCGTGGAATTTGGCCAGGTTATGCAGTTTGCATTGCTGCACAATAGCGCCTGCCTAGCTCTGCCACAGTTGCAAACATTCAGGCGTGGCAGCCAGATAGGCTGGTACCCGTGGGACACTACTAGCGGACTAGGTATATCTGCTTCCCGTTCTTCCAACCTGAGTGTTACTGATTCCAACTTTGATGGCTACACTCTACTCAACCGGAGCAGTAAGTTGAACCTCAACTTATGGCACTTTGTGAAAGTGTTGAGAACTAGGGCTCAGTTGTTTAGCACGCCAACACTGTCCATCCAGCACTATGGATGGCATTGCCTACATCTGGCTCTAATTAGTCCACGGTTGTGTTCAGCTGCATGTCCTCTGCCGGGAACACTCAGAGTGAAGTTCTGAATTATTTCAACATAGTAGCATTACAATGCTTTCAAGGGTTCTTAGGAAGGATTCCGGAATCTTGCTGCAGGCAGGACTCAGACTGTTCCGGGTGAAAATCTCCTTGTAAATCCGCCATGGTTTCTTGTACACCCGTGGAATTTGGCCAGGTTATGCAGTTTGCATTGCTGCACAATAGCGCCTGCCTAGCTCTGCCGCGATTGCAAACATTCAGGAGTTCCAGCCAGAGAGGCTGGTTCCCGTAGGACACTGCCAGCGGACTGGGTATATCTACTTCCCGTTCTACTCACCTTAGTGCTACTGATTCCAGCTTTGACGGCTACACTATACTCAAGCGGAGCAGTAAGGTGAACCTCAACTTGTGGCACTTTGTGAAAGTGTTGATAACTAGAGCTCAGTTGTTTGGCACGCCACCACTCTCCATCCAGCACTATGAAAGACACTGCCTATATTTGGCTCAAATTAGTCCACGGTTGTGTTCAGCCGAATGACCTCTGCCGGGAACACTCAGAATGAGGTTCTGAGATATGGCAACATAGGAGCGTTTCACTGCTTTCAAGGCTTCTCAGGAAGAATTCCAGAATGTTAGTGCCGGCAGGCCTCCGGCAGTTCCGGGTAAACTTCTCCTTGTAAATCCCCCGTGGTTTCTTGTACACCCGTGCAATTTGACCAGGTTATGCAGTTTGCATTGCTGCACAATTGCGCCTGCCTATCTCTGCCGCGGTTCCAAACTTTCAGGTTTGGCAGGCAGATAGGCTGTTTCCCGTAGGAAACTGCCAGCAGACTGGGTATATCTGCTTCCAGTTCTTCTCACCTGGGTGCTACTGATTCCAGCTTTGACGGTTACACTGTACTCATCCGGAGCAGTAAGGTGAATCTCAACTTATGGCCCTTTGTGAAAGTGTTGAGAACTAGGGCTCAGTTGTTTGGCACGCCACCACTGTCCATCCAGCACTATGGACGGTACTGCCTACATCTGGCTCTAATTAGTCCACGGTTGTGTTCAGCCGAATGACCACTGCTGGGAACACTCAGAATGAGGTTCTGAGTTGTTGCAATGTAGGAGCGTTTCACTGCTTTCAAGGCTTCACCTTAAGATTTCCGGAATCTTGTTGCCGAAGGGCTCAGGCTGTTCCGGGTGAACATCTCCTTGTAAATCCCCCGTGGATTCTTATACACCCGTGATATTTGACCAGGTTATGCAGCGTGCATTGCTGCACAATTGGGCCTGCCTAGCTCTGCCGCGGTAGCAAACATTCAGGCGTGGCAGCCAGATAGGCTGGTCCCCACATGACTCTGCCAGCCGATTGGGTATATCTGCTTCCCGTTCTTCTCACCTGAGTGCTACTGATTCCAGCTTTGACGGTTTCACTCTGCTCAACCGGAGCAATAAGTTGAACCTCAAATTATGGCACTTTGTGAAAGTGTTGAGAACTAGAGTTCTGTTGTTTCGCATGTAACCACTGTCCATCCAGCACTATGGACGTCACTGCCTACATCTGGCTCTAATTAGTCCACGGTTGTGTTCATACGAATGACCTCTACCTGGAACACTCAGAATGAGGTTATGAGTTACGGTAACATAGGAGCGTTTCACTGCTTTCAAGGCTTCTTAGGAAGAATTGCGGAATCTTGCTGCAGGCAGGTCTCAGACTGTTCTGGGTGAAAATCTCCTTGTAAATCCGCCGTGGTTTCTTGTACACCCGTGGAATTTGGCCAGGTTATGCAGTTTGCATTGCTGCACAATAGTGCCTGCCTAGCTCTGCCGCAGTTGCAAACATTCAGGCGTGGCAGCCAGAGAGGCTGGTTCCCGAAGGACACTGCTGGCGGACTGGGTATATCTGCTTCCCGTTCTTCTCACCTGAGTGCTACTGATTCCAGCTTTGATTACTACACTCTACTCAACCGGAGCAGTAAGTTGAACCTCAACTTATGGCACTTTGTGAAAATGTTGAGAACTAGGGCTCAGTTGTTTGGCACGCCACCACTGTCCATCCAGCACTATGGATGGCATTGCCTACATCTGGCTCTAATTAGTCCACGGTTGTGTTCAGCTGCATGTCCTCTGCCGGGAACACTCAGAATGAGGTTCTGAGTTATTTCAACATAGTAGCGTTACAATGCTTTCAAGGGTTCTTAGGAAGGATTCCGGAATGTTAATGCAGGCAACCTCCGGCAGTTCCGGGTAAACATCTCCTTGTTAATCCCCGTGGTTTCTTGTACACCCGTGGAATTTGTCCAGGTTATGCAGTTTGCATTGCTGCACAATTGTGCCTGCCTATCTCTGCCGCGGTTCCAAACTTTCAGGCGTGGCAGCCAGATAGGCTGGTCCCCATAATACAGTGCCAGCGGACTGGGTATATCTGCTTCCCGTTCTTCTCACCTGAGTGCTACTGATTCCAGCTTTGACGGTTACACTGTACTCAACCGGAGCACTTAATTGAACCTCAACAAATGGCCGTTAGTGAAAGTTTTGAGAACTAGAGCTCAGTTGTTTGGCACGCCACCCATCTCCATCCAGCACTATGGACGGCACTGCCTACATCTGGCTCTAATTAGTCCACGGTTGTGTTCAGCCGAATGACCTCTGCCGGGAACACTCAGAATGAGGTTCTGAGTTATTTCAAGATAGTAGCGTTTGAATGCTTTCTAGGCTTCTTAGGAAGGATTACGGAATCTTTCTGCCGGCAGACCTCCGGATGTTCCGGGTGAACATCTCCTTGTAAATACCCCGTGGTTTCTTGTACACCCATTTAATTTGGCCAGGTTATGCAGTTTGCATTGCTGCATAATTGCGCCTGCGTAGCTCTGCCCTGGTTGCAAACATTCAGGCGTGGCAGCCAGATAAACTGGTCCCTGCAGGACACTGCCAGGGGACTGGGTATATTTGCTTCCCGTTCTTCTCACCTGAGTGCTACTGATTCCAGGTTTGACGGCTACACTCTACTCAACCGGAGCATTAAGTTGAACCTCAACTGATGGCACTTTGTGAACGTGTTGAGAACTAGAGCTCAGTTGTTTGGCACGCCACCACTGTCCATCCAGCACTATGGACGGCACTGCCTACATCTGGCTCTAATTAGTCCAAGGTTGTGTTCAGTCGAATGACCTCTGCCAGGAACACTCAGAATCAGTTTCTGAGTTATTTCAACATAGGAGCATTTAACTGCTTTCAAAGCTTCTTAGGAAGAATTCCGTAATCTTGATGCCGGCAGGCCTCCAGCTGTTCCGGGTGAACGTCTCCTTGTAAATCCCCCGTGGTTTCTTGTACACCCGTGAAATTTGGCCAGGTTATGCAGTTTGCATTGCTGCACAATTGCGCTTGCCTACCTCTGCCGCAGTTGCAAACATTCAGGCGTCCAGGCAGATTGGCCGGTCCCTGAAGGAAACTTCCAGCGGACTGGGTATATCTGCTTCCCGTTCTTCTCACCTGAGTGCTACTGTTTCCAGCTTTGACAGCTACACTCTTCTGAACCGGAGCAGTAAGTTGAACCTCAAATTATGGCACTTTGTCAAAGTGTTGAGAACTAGAGCTCAGTTGTTTGGCACGCCACCAGTGTAAACCCAGCACTATGGACGGCACTGCCTACCTCTGGCTCTAATTAGTCCACGGTTGTGTTCAGCCGCATGACCTATGCCGGGAACACTCAGAATGAGTTTCTTAGTTATTGCAACATAGGAGCGTTTCACTGCTTTCAAGGCTTCTTTGGAAGAATTCCGGAATCTTGCTGCCGGCAGGCCTCCATATGTTCCGGGTGAACATCTCCTTGTATATCCCCCGTGGTTTCTTGTACACACGTGAAATTTGGCCAGCTTATGCAGTTTGCATTGCTGCACAATTGTGCCTGCCTAGCTCTGCTGCGATTGCAACCATTCAGGCGTGGCAGTCAGATAGGCTGGTCCCCATAGGACACTGCCAGCGGACTGGTTATATCTGCTTCCCGTTCTTCTCACCTGAGTGCTACTGATTCCAGCTTTGACGGCTACACTCTACTCAACCGGAGCAATAAGTTGAACCTCAACTTATGGCCCTTTGTGAAAGTGTTGAGACCTAGAGCGCAATTGTTTGGCAAGCCACCACTCTCCACCCAGCACTATGGACGGCACTGCATACATCTGGCTCTAATTAGTCCGTGGTTGTGTTCAGCCGAATGACCTCTGCCGGGAACACTCAGAATGCGGTTCTGAGTTATTGGGACATAGGAGCGTTTTACTGCTTTCAAGGCTTCTTAGGAAGGATTCTGGAATCTTGCAGGTGGCAGGCCTCAGGCTGTTCCGGGTGAACATCTCCTTGTAAATCCCCCGTGGTTTCTTGTATACCCGTGAAATTTGGCCAGGTTGTGCAGTTTGCATTGCTGCACAATTGCTCCTGCCTAGCTCTGCCGCGGTTGCAAACATTCAGGCCTAGCAGGCAGATAGGCTGGTCCCCGTAGGACACTGCCAGCGGACTGGGTATATCTGCTTCCCGTTCTTCTCAACTGAGTGCTACTGATTCTAGCATTCACGGCTACACTCTACTTAACCGGAGCAGTAAGATGAACCTCAACTTATGGAACTTTGTGAAAGTGTTGAGAACTAGAGCTCAGTTTTTTGGCACGCCAACACTGTCCATCCAGCACTATGGACGGCACTGCCTACATCTGGCTCAAATTAGTCCATTGTTGTTTTCAGCCGAATGACCTCTGCCCGGATCACTCAGAATGAGATTCTGAGTTACTGCAACATAGGAGCGTTTCTTTGCTTTCAAGGCTTCTTAGGAAGAATTCGGGAATCTTTTGCCGGCAGGCTTCTGGCTGTTCTGGGTGAACATCTCCTTGTAAATCCCCCGTGTTTTCTTGTACACCCGGGAAATTTGCCCAGCTCATGTAGTTTGCATTGCTGCACAATTGCGCCTGCCTAGCTCTGCCGCGGTTGCAAACATTCAGGCGTGGCAGCCAGATAGGCTGGTCTCCGTAGGACACTGACAGTAGACTGGGTATATCTGCTGCTCGTTCTTCTCACATTAGTGCCACTGATTCCAGCTTTGACGGCTACACTCTACTCAACCGGAGCAGTCAGTAGAACCTCAACTTGTGGCACTTTGTGAAAGTGTTGAGAACTAGAGCTCAGTTGTTTGGCACGCCACCAATCTCCATCCAGCACTATGGACCACACTGCCTACATCTGGCTCTAATCAGTCCACGGTTGTATTCAGCCGAATGACCTCTGCCGGTAACACTCAGAATGAGGTTATGAGTTATTGCAATATTCGAGCGAACACTGCTTTCAAGGCTTCTTAGGAAGGATTCCGGAATCTTGCTGAAGGCAGGCTTACAGCTTTTCCGGGTGAACATGTCATTGTAAATGCCCCGTGGTTTCTTGTACACCCGTGAAATTTGGCCAGGTTATGCAGTTTGCATTGCTGCACAATTGCGCCGGCCTAGCTCTGCCGCGATTGCAAACATTCAGGCGTGGCAGCCAGATAGGCTGGTCCCCGTAGTACACTGCCAGCGGACTGGGTATATCTGCTTCCCGTTCTTCTCACCTGAGTGCTACTGATTCCAGCTTTGACGGCTACACTCTACTCAACCGCAGCAGTAAGCTGAACCACAACTTATGGCACTTTGTGAAAGTGTTGAGAACTAGAGCTCAGTTGTTTGGCAGGCCACCACTGTCCATGCAGCACTATGTACAGCACTGCTTACATCTTGCTCTAATTAGTCCACGGTTGTGTTCAGCAGAATGACCTCTGCCGGGAACACTCAGAATGAGATTCTGAGTTATTTCAACATAGGAGCGTTTCACTGCTTTCAAAGCTTCACATTAAGATTTCCGGAATCTTGTGGCAGGAATGCCTCAGGCTGTTCCGGGTGAACATCTCCTTGTAAATCCCCCGTGGATTCATATACACCCGTGATATTTGGCCAGGTTATGCAGCGTGCATTGCTGCACAATTGCGCCTGCCTAGCTCGTGGCAGCCAGATAGGCTGGTCCCCGTAGGTCACTGCCAGCCGACTGGGTATATCTGCTTCCCGTTCTTCTCACCTGAGTGCTACTGATTCCAGCTTTGACGGCTTCACTCTACTCAACCGGAGCAGTAATTTGAACCTCAACTTGTGGCACTTTGTGAAAGTGTTGAGGACTAGAGCTCAGTTGTTTTGCAGGCCACCACTGTCCATCAAGCACTATGATCGGCCCTGCTTTCATCTGGCTCTAATTAGTCAAAGGTTGTGTTCAGCCAAATGACCTCTGACGGGAACTCTCAGAATGAGGTTCTGCGTTATTGCAACATAGGAGTGTTTCACTGCTTTCAAGGCTTCTTAGGAAGGATTCCGGAATCTTGCTGCAAGCAGGCTTATGGCTTTTCCGGGTGAACATCTCCTTGTAAATCCCCCGTGGTTTCTTGTACACCCGTGAAATTTGGCCAGGTTATGCATTTTGCATTGCTGCACAATTGCGCAAGCCTAGCTCTCCCGCGATTGCAAACATTCAGGAGTCGAAGCCAGATTGGCTGGTCCCCGTAGGACACTGGCAGCGGACTGGGTATATCTGCTTCCCGTTCTACTCACCTGAGTGCTACTTATACCAGGTTTGAAGGCTATACTCTACTCAACCGGAGCAGTAAGTTGAAACTCAATTCATGGCACTTTGTGAAAGTGTTGAGAAGTAGAGTTCTGTTGTTTGGCACGTAACCACTGTCCATCCAGCACTATGGACGGCACTGCCTACATCTGGCTGTAATTAGTCCACGGTTGTGTTCATACCAATGACGAATACCTGGAACACTCAGAATGAGTTTATGTGTTACGGTAACATAGGAGCGTTTCACTGCTTTCAAGGCTTCTTAGGAAGAATTCCGGAATCTTGCTGCAGGCAGGACTCAGACTGTTCCGGGTGAAAATCTCCTTGTAAATCCGCCGTGGTTTCTTGTACACCCGTGGAATTTGGCCAGGTTATGCAGTTTGCATTGCTGCACAATAGCGCCTGCCTAGCTCTGCCGCGATTCCAAACATTCAGGAGTTCCAGCCAGATAGGCTGGTTCCCGTAGGACACTGCCAGCGGACTGGGTATATCTACTTCCCGTTCTACTCACCTTAGTGCTACTGATTCCAGCTTTGACGGCTACACTATACTCAAGCGGAGCAGTAAGGTGAACCTCAACTTGTGGCACTTTGTGAAAGTGTTGATAACTAGAGCTCAGTTGTTTGGCACGCCACCACTCTCCATCCAGCACTATGAAAGACACTGCCTATATTTGGCTCAAATTAGTCCACGGTTGTGTTCAGCCGAATGACCTCTGCCGGGAACACTCAGAATGAGGTTCTGAGATATGGCAACATAGGAGCGTTTCACTGCTTTCAAGGCTTCTCAGGAAGAATTCCAGAATGTTAGTGCCGGCAGGCCTCCGGCAGTTCCGGGTAAACTTCTCCTTGTAAATCCCCCGTGGTTTCTTGTACACCCGTGCAATTTGACCAGGTTATGCAGTTTGCATTGCTGCACAATTGCGCCTGCCTATCTCTGCCGCGGTTCCAAACTTTCAGGTTTGGCAGCCAGATAGGCTGTTCCCCGTAGGAAACTGCCAGCGGACTGGGTATATCTGCTTCCCGTTCTTCTCACCTGGGTGCTACTGATTCCAGCTTTGACGGTTACACTGTACTCAACCGGAGCAGTAAGGTGAATCTCAACTTATGGCCCTTTGTGAAAGTGTTGAGAACTAGAGCTCAGTTGTTTGGCACGCCACCACTCTCCATCCAGCACTATGGACGGCACTGCCTACATCTGGCTCTAATTAGTCCACGGTTGTGTTCAGCCGAATGACCTCTGCCAGGAACACTCAGAATGAGGTTTTGAGTTATTTCAAGATAGTAGCGTTTGAATTCTATCTAGGCTTCTTCAGAAGGATTACCGAATCTTGCTGCTGGCAGGCCTCCGGCTGTTCCGGGTGAACATCTCCTTGTAAATCCCCCGTGGTTTCTTATGCACCCGTGAAATTTGGCCATGTTATGCAGTTTGCATTGCTGCACAATTGCGCCTGCCTAGCTCTGCCGCGGTTGCAAAAATTCAGGCGTGGCAGCCAGATAGGCTGGTCCCCGTAGGACACTGCCAGCGGACTGGGTATATCTGCTTCCCATTCTTCTCACCTGAGTGCTAGTTATTCCAGCTTTGACGGCTACACTCTACTCACCCGGAGCAGTAAGGTGAACCTCAACTTGTGGCACTTTGTGAAAGTCTTGAGAAATCGAGCTCAATTGTTTGGCATGCCACCACTGTCCATCCAGCACTATGAAAGGCACTGCCTATATCTGGCGCTAATGAGTCCAGGGTTGTGTTTAGCTGAATGTCCTCTGCCGGGAATACTCAGAATGAGGTTCGGAGTTACTGCAACATATGAGGGATTCAGTACTTTCACGGCTTCTTAGGAAGAATTCCAGAATCTTACTGATGGCAGGCCTCCAGCTGTTCCGGTGAACATCTCCTTGTAAATCCCCCGTGGATTCTTGTACACCCGTGAAATTTGGTCAGGTGATGCAGTTTGCATTGCTGCACAATTGCGCCTGCCTAACTCTGCCACAGTTGCAAACATTCAGGCGTGGCAGCCAGATAGGCTGGTCCCCGTAGGACACTGCCAGCGGACTGGGTATATCTGCTTCCCGTTCTACTCACCTGAGTGCTACTGATTCCAGCTTTGAGGGCTACACTCTTCTCAACCGGAGCAGTAAGTTGAACCTCAACTTGTGGCACTTTGTGAAAGTGTTGAGAACTAGAGCGCAGTTGTTTGGCACGCCACCACTGTCCAAACAGCACTATGGAAGGCACTGCCTACATCTCGCTCTAATTAGTACACGGTTTTGTTCTGCCGAATGACCTCTGCCCAAATCACACAAAATGAGGTTCTGAGTTACTGCAACATAGGAGCGTTTCACTGCTTTCAAGGCTCCTCAGGCAGAATTCCATAATGTTGGTGTCGGCAGGCCTCCCGTAGTTACGGGTGAACATCTCCTTATAAATCCCCCGTGGTTTATCGTAAACCCGTGCAATTTGGCCAGGTTATGCAGTTTGCATTGCTGCACAATTGCGCCTGCCGAGCTTTGCCGCGGTTGCAAACATTCAGGCGTGGCAGCCAGATAGGCTGGTCCCCGCAGGAAACTGCCAGCGGAGTGGGTATATCTGCTTCCCTTTCTTCTCACCTGATTGCTACTGATTCCAGCTTTAACGGCTACACTCTACTCAACCGGAGCAGTAATATGAACCTCAACTTATGGCACTTTGTGAAAGTGTGGAGAACTAGAGCTCATTTGTTTGGCACGCCACCACTGTCCATCCGGCACTGCCTACATCTGGCTCTAATTATTCCACGGTTGTGTTCAGCCGAAAGACCTCTGCCGGGAACACTCAGAATGAAGTTCTGAGTTATTGCGACATAGGAGCGTTTCACTGCTTTCAAGGCTTCTCAGGCAGAATTCCACAATGTTGGTGCCGGCAGGCCTCGGGCTGTTCCGGGTGAACATCTCCTTGTAAATCCCCCGTAGTTTCTTGTACACCCGTGAAATTTGGCCAGGTTATGCAGGTTGCATTGCTGCACAATTGCGCCTGCCTAGCTCTGCTGTGGTTGCAAACATTCAGGCGAGGGAGCCAGATAGGCTGGTCCCCGTAGGACACTGCCAACGGACTGGACATATCTGCTTCGGGTTCTTCTCACCTGAATGCTACTGATTCCAGCTTTGACAGCTACACTCTACTCAAACGGAGCAGTTAGTTGAACCTCAACTTATGGCCATTTGTGAAAGTGTTGAGAACTAGAGCTCAGTTGTTTGGCACGCCACCACTGTCCATTCAGCACTATGGACGGCACTGCCTACATCTGGCTCTAATTAGTCCACGTTTGTCTTCAGCCGAATGACCTCTGACGGGAACACTCAGAATGAGGGTCTGAGTTATTGCAACATTGGAGCGTTTCACTGATTTCAAGCCTTCTTAGGAAGAATTCCCGACGGAATCTTGCTTCCCGCAGGCCTCCGGCTGTTCCCGGTGAACATCTCCTTGTAAAACCCCCGTGGTTTCTTGTACACCCGTGAAATTTGGCCAGGTTATGCAGTTTGCATTGCTGCACAATTGTGCCTGCCTAGCTCTGCCACGGTTGCAAATATTCAGGCGGGGCAGCCAGATAGGCTGGTCCCCGTAGGACACTGCCAGTGGACCGGGTATATCTGCTTCCCGTTCTTCTCACCTGAGTGCTACTGATTCCCGCTTTAACGGCTACACTCTACTCAACTGGAGCAGTAAGTTGAACCTCAACTTATGGCACTTTGTGAAAGTGTTGAGAACTAGAGCTCAGTTGTTTGGCACGCCACCACTGTCCATCCAGCACTATGGACTGCACTGCCTACCTCTGGCTCTATTTAGTGCACGGTTGGATTCAGCCGCATGACCTCTGCCGGGAACACTCAGAATGAGGTTCTGAGTTATTACAACATAGGAGCGTTTCACTGCTTTCAAGGCTTCTTAGGAAGAATTCCGGAAGCATGCTGCCGGCAGGTCTCCGGCTATTCCAGGTGAACATCTCCTTGTAAATCCCCGTTGTTTCTTGTACAACCCTGAAATTTGGCAAGGTTATGCAGTTTACATTGCTGCACAATTGCGCCTGCCTAGATCTGCCGCGGTTGCAAACATTCATGCATGGCAGCCAGACAGGCTGGTCCCCGTAGGACACTGCCAGCAGACTGGGTATATCTGCTTCCCGTTATTCTCAGCTGAGTGCTACTGATTCCAGCTTTGACAGCTACACTCTACTCAACCGGAGCAGTGAGTTGAACCTCAACTGATGGCACTTTGTGAAAGTGTTGAGAACTAGAGCTCAGTTGTTTGACACGCCACCACTCTCCATCCAGCACTATGGACGGCACTGCCTACATCTGGATCTAATTAGTCCAGGGATCTGTTCAGCCGAATGACCTCTGCCGAGCACACTCAGAATGAGGATCTGACTTATTGCAACATAGGAGCGTTTCATTGCTTTCAAGGCTTCTAAGGAAGAATTCCGGAATCTTGCTGCCGGCATTCCTCAGGCTCTTCCGGGTGAACATCTCCTTGTAAATCCCCGGTGGTTTCTTGTACACCCCTGAAATTTGGCCAGGTTATGCAGTTTGCATTGCTGCACAATTGCGCCTGCCTAGCTCTCCCGGGGTTGCAAACATTCAGGCGTGGCAGCCAGATAGGCTGGTTTTCGTAGGACACTGGCAGGAGACTGGGTATATCTGCTTCCCGTTCTCACCTGAGTGCTACAGATTCCAGCTTTGACAGCTACACTCTACTCAACCGGAGCAGTAAGTTGAACCTCAACGGATGGCACTTTGTGAAAGTGTTGAGAACTAGAGCTCAGTTGTTTGGCCCGCCACCTCTGTCCATCCAGCACTATGGACGGCACTGCCTACATCTGGCTCTAATTAGGCCACAGTTGTGTTCAGCCAAATGACCTCTGCCAGGAACACTCAGAATGAGGTTCTGAGTTATTGCAACATAGGAGCCTTTCACTGCTTTCAAGGCTTCTTAGGAAAAATTCCGGAATGTTGCTGCTGGCAGGCCTCCAGATCTTCCGGGTTAACATCTGCTTGTAAATCCCCCGTGGTTTCTTGTACACCCGTGAAATTTGGCTAGGTTATGCAGTATGCATTGCTGCACAATTGCGCCTGCCTAGCTCTGCCGCGGTTGCAAACATTCAGGCGTGCAGCCAGATAGGCTGGTTCCCGTAGGACACTGCCACAGGATTGGGTATATCTGCTTCCCGTTCTTCTCACCTGAGTGCTACTGATGCCAGCTTTGACGGCTACACTCTACACAACCGGAGCAGTAAGTTGAACCTCAACTGATGTCACTTTGTGAAAGTGTTGAGAACGTGAGCTCAGTCCTTTGGCACGCCACCAATGTCAATCCAGCACTAGGGACGGCACTTCCTACATCTGGCTCTAATTAGTCCACGGTTGTGTTCAGCAGAATGAACTCAGCCGGGAACACTCAGAATGAGGTTCTGAGTTACTATAACATAGGAGCGTTTCACTGCTTTCAAGGCTTCACAGGAAGAATTTAGGAATTTTGCTGCCGGCAGGCCTCCGGCTGTTCCGGGTGAACATCTGCTTGTAAATCCCCCGTGGTTTCTTGTACACCCGTGAAATTTGGCCAGGTTATGCAGTTTGCATTGCTGCACAATTGCGCCTGACTAGCTCTGCCGCGGTTGCAAACATTCAGGCGTGCAGCCAGATAGGCTGGTCCCCGTACGACACTGTCAGCGCACTGGGTATATCTGCTTCAGTCCTTCTCACCTGAGTGCTACTGATTCCAGCTTTGACGGCTACACTCTATTCAACCGAGGCAGTAAGTTGAACCTCAACTTATGGCACTTTATGAAAGTGTTGAGAACTAGAGCTGAGTTGTTTCGCACGCCACCACTGTCCATCCTGCACTGTGGACGGCACTGCCTACATCTGGCTCTAATTAGTCCACGGTTGTGTTCAGCCGGATGACCTCTGCCGGGAACACTCAGAATGAGGTTCTTAATTATTGCAACATAGTAGCGTTTCACTGCTTTCAAGGCTTCTTTGGAAGAATTCCGGAATCTTGCTGGCGGCCAGGCTCCGGCTGTTCCGGGTGAACATCTCCAGGTAAATCCCCCGTGTTTTCTTGTCCACCCGTGAAATTTGTCCAGGTTATGCAGTTTGCATTGCTGAACAATAGCGGCTGCCTAGCTCTGCCGCGGTTGCAAACATTCAGGCGTGGCAGCCATATAGGCTGGTCCCGGTAGGACACTGCCAGCGGACTGTGTATATCTGCTTCCCGTTCTTCTCACCTGAGTGCTACATATTCCAGCTTTGACGGCTACACTCTACTCAACCGGAGCAGTGAGTTGAACCTCAACTGATGGCACTTTCTGAAAGTGTTGAGAACTAGAGCTCAGTTGTTTGGCACGTCACCACTGTCCATCCAGCACTATGGACGGCACAGCATACATCTGTCTCTAATTAGTCCACGCTTGTGTTCAGCCGAATGACCTCTGCCGGGAACACTCAGAATGAGTTTCTGAGTTATTGCAACATACGAGCGTTTCACTCCTTTCAAGGCTTCTTAGGCAGAATTCCAGAGTCTTGCTGCCGGCAGGACTCCGGCTGTTCCGGGTGAACATCTCCTGGTAAATCCCCCGTGGTTTCTTGTACAACCCAGAAATTTGGCCAGGTTATGCAGTTTGCATTGCAGCACAATTGCGCCTGCCTAGCTCTGCCGCGGTTGCAAACATTCAGGCATGGAAGCCAGATAGGCAGGTCCCCGTAGGACACTGCCACAGGATTGGGTATATCTGCTTCCCGTTCTTCTCACCTGAGTGCTACTGATTCCAGCTTATACGATAACACTCGAATAAACCGGAGCAGTAAGTTGAACCTCAACTGATGGCACTTTGTGAAAGTGTTGAGAACTAGAGCTCAGTTGTTTGACACGCCACCACTGTCCATCCAGCACTATGGACGGCACTGCATACCTCTGGCTCTAAATAGTCCAGGGTTGTGTTCAGCCGAATGACCTCTGCTGGGAACACTCAGAATGAGGTTCTGAGATATTGCAACTTAGGAGCTTTTCACTGCTTTCAAGGCTTCTTAGGAAAAATTCCGGAATGTTGCTGCTGGCAGGGCTCCAGCTCTTCCGGGTGAACATCTGCTTGTAAATCCCCCGTGGTTTCTAGTTCACCCATGAAATTTGGCCAGGTTATGCAGTTTGCATTGCTGCATAATTGCCCCTGCCTAGCTCTGCCGCGGTTACAAACATTCACGCGTGGCAGCCAGATAGGCTGGTCACCGTAGGACACTGCCAACGGACTGGGTATATCTCCTTCCTGTTCTTCTCACCTGAGTGCTACTGATTCCAGATTTGAAGGCTACACTCTACTCAACCGGAGCAGTAAGTTGAACCTCAACTTATGGCACTTTATGAAAGTGTTGATTAGTAGATCTCAGTTGTTTGGCATGCCACCACTGTCCATCCAGCACTATGGACGTCACCGCATACATCTGGCTCTAATTAGTCCACGATTGTGTTCAGCCACATGACCTCTGCCAGGAACACTCAGAATGAGTTTCTGAGTTATTGTAACATAGGAGCGTTTCACTGCTTTCAAGGCTTTTTGGAAGAATTCCGGAATGTTGCTGCCGGCAGGCCTCCGGCTGCTCCGGGTGAACATCTCCTTGTAAATCCCCCGTGGTTTCTTGAACACCAGTGAAATTTGGCCAGGTTATGCAGTTTGCATTGCTGCACAATTGCGCCTGCCTAGCTCTGCCACGGTTGCAAACATTCAGGAGTGGCCACCAGATAGGCTGGTCCCCGTAGGACACTGCTAGGGGACTGGGTATATCTGTTTCCAGTTCTTCTCACCTGAGTGTTACTGATTCCAGCTTTGACGGTTACACTCTACTCAACCGGACCAGTAAGTTGAACCTCAACTTATGGCACTTTATGAAAGTGTTGAGAACTAGAGCTCAGTTGTTTGGCACGCCACCACTGTCCATCCAGCAGTATGGACGGCACTGCCTACATCTGGCTCTAATTAGTCCACGGTTGTGTTCAGCCGGATGACCTCTGCCGGGAACACTCAGAATGAGGTTCTTAATTATTGCAACATAGTAGAGTTTCACTGCTTTCAAGGCTTCTTCGGAAGAATTCCGGAATCTTGCTGGCGGCCAAGCTCCGGCTGTTCTGGGTGAACATCTCCTTGTAAATCCCCCGTGGTTTCTTGACCACCCGTGAAATTTGTCCAGGTTATGCAGTTTGCATTGCTGCACAATTGCGCCTGCCTAGCTCTGCCGCGGTTGCAAACATTCAGGCATGGCAGCGAGATAGGCTGGTCCCCGAAGGACACTGCCAGCGGACTGGATATATCTGCTTCCCGTTCTTCTCACCTGAGTGCTACTGATTCCAGCTTTGATGGCTACACTCTACTCAATCGGAGCAGTAAGTTGAACGTCAACTGATGGCACTTTGTGAAAGTGTTGAGAACTAGCCACCATTGTCCATCCAGCACTATGGACGGCACTGCCTACATCTGGCTCTAATTAGTCCACGGTTGTGTTCAGCCGAATGACCTCTGCCGGGAACACTCAGAATGAGGATCTGAGTTATTGCACCATAGGAGCGTTTCACTGCTTTCAAGGCTTCATAGGAAGAATTCCGCACGGTATCTTGCTGGTGGCAGGAATCCGGCTGTTCCGGGTGAACATCTCCCTTTAAATCCCCGGTGGTTTCTTGTACACCCGTGAAATTTGGCCAGGTTATGCAGTTTGCATTGCTGCACAATTGCGCCTGCCTAGCTCTGCCGCGGTTGCAAACATTCAGGCGTGCAGCCAGATAGGCTAGTTCCCGTAGGACACTGCCACAGGATTGGGCATATTTGCTTCCCGTTCTTTTCAACTGAGTGCTACTGATGCCAGCTTTGACTGCTACACTCTACTCAACCGGAGCAGTGAGTTGAACCTCAACTGATGGCACTTTGTGAAAGTGTTGAGAACTAGAGCTCAGTTGTTTGACACGCCACCACTCTCCATCCAGCACTATGGACGGCACTGCCTACATCTGGATCTAATTAGTCCAGGGATCTGTTCAGCCGAATGACCTCTGCCGAGCACACTCAGAATGAGGATCTGACTTATTGCAACATAGGAGCGTTTCATTGCTTTCAAGGCTTCTCAGGAAGAATTCCGGAATCTTGCTGCCGGCATTCCTCAGGCTCTTCCGGGTGAACATCTCCTTATAAATCCCCGGTGGTTTCTTGTACACCCCTGAAATTTGGCCAGGTTATGCAGTTTGCATTGCTGCACAATTGCGCCTGCCTAGCTCTGCCGGGGTTGCAAACATTCAGGCGTGGCAGCCAGATAGGCTGGTCCCCGTAGGACACTGGCAGGAGACTGGGTATATCTGCTTCCCGTTCTCACCTGAGTGCTACAGATTCCAGCTTTGACAGCTACACTCTACTCAACCGGAGCAGTAAGATGAACCTCAACTGATGGCACTTTGTGAAAGTGTTGAGAACTAGAGCTCAGTTGTTTGGCCCGCCACCTCTGTCCATCCAGCACTATGGACGGCACTGCCTACATCTGGCTCTAATTAGGCCACAGTTGTGTTCAGCCAAATGACCTCTGCCAGGAACACTCAGAATGAGGTTCTGAGTTATTGCAACATAGGAGCCTTTCACTGCTTTCAAGGCTTCTTAGGAAAAATTCCGGAATGTTGCTGCTGGCAGGCCTCCAGAACTTCCGGGTTAACATCTGCTTGTAAATCCCCCGTGGTTTCTTGTACACCCGTGAAATTTGGCTAGGTTATGCAGTATGCATTGCTGCACAATTGTGCCTGCCTAGCTCTGCCGCGGTTGCAAACATTCAGGCGTGCAGCCAGATAGGCTGGTTCCCGTAGGACACTGCCACAGGATTGGGTATATCTGCTTCCCGTTCTTCTCACCTGAGTGCTACTGATGCCAGCTTTGACTGCTACACTCTACTCAACCGGAGCAGTAAGTTGAACCTCAACTGATGTCACTTTGTGAAAGTGTTGAGAACGAGAGCTCAGTCCTTTGGCACGCCACCAATGTCCATCCAGCACTAGGGACGGCACTGCCTACATCTGGCTCTAATTAGTCCACGGTTGTTTTCACCCGAATGACCTTTGCCGGGAACACTCAGAATGAGGTTCTGAGTTACTATAACATAGTAGCGTTTCACTGCTTTCAAGGCTTCACAGGAAGAATTAAGGAATTTTGCTGCCGGCAGGCCTCCGTGTGTTCCGGGTGAACATCTCATTCTAAATCCCCCGTGGTTTCTTGTCCACCCGTGAAATTTGGCCAGGTTATACAGTTTCCATTGCTGCACAATTGCGCCTGACTAGCTCTGCCACGGTTGCAAACATTCAGGCGTGGCAGCCAGAAAGGCTGGTCCCCGTAGGACACTGTCAGCGGAGTGGGTATATCTGCTTCCCGTTCTTCTCACCTGAGTGCTACTGATTCCAGCTTTGAATGCTACACTCTACTCAACCGGAGCAGTAAGTTGAACCTCAACTTATGGCACTTTATGAAAGTATTGAGAAGTAGAGCTCAGTTGTTTGGCAAGCCACCACTGTCCATCCAGTACTATGGACGGCACTGCTTACATCCTGCTCTAATTAGTCCTCGGGTGTGTTCAGCGGAATGACCTCTGCCGGGAACACTCAGAATGAGGTTCTGAATTATTGCAACATAGGAGCGTTTCACTGCTTTCAAGGCTTCTTAGGAAGAATTCCGGAATGTTGCTGCCGGCAGGCCTCAGGCTGTTCCGGGTGAACATCTCCTTGTAAATCCCCCGTGGTTTCTTGTACACCCGTGAAATTTGGCCAGGTTATGCAGTTTGCATTGCTGCACATTGCGCCTGCCTAGCTCTGCCGGGGTTGCAAACATTCAGGCGTGGCAGCCAGATAGGCTGGTCCCGGTAGGACACTGCCAGCGGACTGGGTATATCTGTTTCACGTTCTTCTCACCTGAGTGCTACTGATTCCAGCTTTGACGGCTACACTCTACTCAACCGGAGCAGTAAGTTGAACCTCAACTGATGGCATTTTGTGAAAGTGTTGAGAACTAGAGCTCAGTTGTTTGGCACGCCACCACTGTCCATCCAGCACTATGGACCTCACTGCTTATATATGGCTCTAATTAGTCCACGGTTGTGTTCAGCCGAATGACCTCTGCCGGGAACACTCAGAATGAGGTTCTGAGTTATTGCAACTTTGGAGCGTTTCACTGCTTTCAAGGCTTCATAGGAAGAATTCCGCACGGTATCTTGCTGCCGGCAGGAATCCGGCTGTTCCGGGTGAACATCTCCCTTTAAATCCCCGGTGGTTTCTTGTACACCCGTGAAATTTGGCCAGGTTTTGCAGTTTGCATTGCTGCACAATTGCGCCTGCCTAGCTCTGCCGCGGTTGCAAACATTCAGGCGTGGCAGCCAGATAGGCTGGTCCCCGTAGTACACTGCCAGGGACTGGGCATAACTGCTTCCCATTTTTCTCACCCGAGTGCTACTGATTCCAGCTTTGACGGCTACACTCTACTCAACCGGAGCAGTAAGTTGAACCTCAACTGATGGCAGTGTGTGAAAGTGTTGAGAACTAGAGCTCAGTTGTTTGGCACGCCACCACTGACCATCCAGCACTATGGACGGCACTACCTACATCTGGCTCTAATTAGTCCAAGGTTGTGTTCAGCCGAATGACCTCTGCCGGGAACACGCAGAATGAAGTTCTGAGATACTTCAACATAGGAGCGTTTCACTGCTTTCAAGGCTTCTTAGGAAGAATTCCGGAGTCTTGCTGCTGGCAGGTCTCAAGCTCTTCCGGGTGAACATCTCCTTGTAATTGCCCCATGGTTTCTTTTAAACCCATGAAATGTGACCAGGTTATGAAGTTTGCATTGCTGCACAATTGTGCCTGCCTTGCTCTGCTGCGGTTGGAAACATTCAGGCGTGGCAGCCAGATAGGCTGGTCCCCGTAGGACACTGCCAGGGACTGGGCATATCTTCCCCCCATTTTTCTCAACCGAGTGCTACTGATTCCAGCTTTGACGGCTACACTCTACTCAACCGGAGCAGTAAGTTGAACCTCAACTGATGGCACTTTGTGAAAGTGTTGAGAACTAGAGCTCAGTTGTTTGGCACGCCACCACTGACCATCCAGCACTATGGACATCACTGCCTACATCTGGCTCTAATTAGTCCACGGTTGTGTTCAGCCGAATGACCTCTGCCGGGAACATGCAGAATGAGGTTCTGAGATACTTCAACATAGGAGCGTTTCACTGCTTTCAAGGCTTCTTAGGAAGAATTCCGGAATCTTGCTGCTGGCAGGCCTCAAGCTCTTCTGGGTGAACATCTCCTTGTAAATGCCCCGTGGTTTCTTTTAAACCCATGAAATGTGACCAGGTTATGAAGTTTGCATTGCTGCACAATTGTGCCTGCCTAACTCTGTCGCGTTTGCAAACATTCAGGCGTGGAAGCCAGGTAGGCTGGTCCCATAAGACACTGCCAGCGGACTGGGTATATTTGCTTTCCGTTCTTCTCACCTGAGTGCTACTGATTCCAGCTTTGACGGCTACACTCTACTCAACCGGAGCAGTAAGTTGAACCTCAACTTATGGCACTTTATGAAAGTGTTGAGAACTAGAGCTCAGTTGTTTGGCACGCCACCACTGTCCATCCAGCACGATGGAAGGCACTGCCTACATCTGGCTCTAATTAGTCCACGGTTGTGTTCAGCCGAATAACTTCTGCCGGGAACACTCAGAATGAGGTTCTGAATTATTGCAACATAGTAGCGTTTCACTTCTTTCAAGGCTTCTTCGGAAGAATTCCGGATGTTGCTGCCGGCAGGCCTCCGGTTGTTCCGTGTGAACATCTATTTGTAAATCCCCCGTGGTTTCTTGAACACCAGTGAAATTTGGCCACGATATGCAGTTTGCATTGCTGCACAATTGCGCCTGCCAAGCTCTGCCGCGGTTGCAAACATTCAGGCGTGGCCACCAGATAGGCTGGTCCCCGTAGGACACTGCCAGGGGACTGGGTATATTTGCTTCCCGTTCTTCTCACCTGAGTGCTATTGATTCCAGCTTTGACGGGTACACTCTACTCAACCAGAGCAGTAAGTTGAACCTCAACTTATGGCACTCTGTGAAAGTGTTGAGAACTAGAGCTCAGTTGTTTCGCCCGCCACCACTGTCCATCCAGCACTTGGACGGCACTGCCTACCTCTGGATCTAATTAGTGCACGTTTGTGTTCAACCGAATGATCTCTGCCGTTAACACTCAGAATGAGGTTCTGAGTTATTGCAACACAGGAGCATTCACTGCTTTCAAGGCTTCTTCGGAAGAATTCCGGAATCTTTCTGCCGGCAGGCCTCCGGCTCTTCCAGGTGAACATCTCCTTGTAAATCCCCAGTAGTTTCTAGTACACCCCTAAAATTTGTCCAGGTTATGCAGTTTGCATTGCTGCACAATTGCGCCTGCCTAGCTCTGCCGGGCTTGCAAACATCCAGACGTGGCAGCTAGATAGACTGGTCCCCTTTGGACACTGCCAGAGGACTGGGTATATCTCTTCCATTCTCACCTGAGTGCTACTGATTCCCGATTTGACGGCTACACTCTACTCAACCGGAGCACTAAGTTGAACCTCAACTGATGGCACTTTGTGATAGTGTTGAGAACTAGAGCTCAGTTGTTTGGCTCGCCACCACTGTCCATCCAGCAATGTGGACGGCACTGCCTACATCTGGCTCTATTTAGTCCACGGTTGTGTTCAGCGGAATGACCTCTGCCGGGAACACTCAGAATGAGGTTCTGAGTTATTGCAATATAGGAGCGTTTCACTGCTTTCAAGGCTTCTTAGGAAGAATTCCAGAGTCTTCCTGCCGGCAAGACTCCGGCTGTTCCGGGTGAACATCTCCTGGTAAATTCCCCGTGGTTCCTTGTACAACCCTGAAATTTGGCTAGGATATGCAGTTTGCATTGCTACACAATTGCGCCTGCCTAGCTCTGCCGCGGTTGCAAACATTCAGACGTGGCAGCCAGATAGGCTGTTCCCCATAAGACACTGCCAGCGGACTGGGTATATCTGCCTCCCGTTCTTCTCACCTGAGTGCTACTTATTCCAGCTTTGACGGCTACACTCTACTCAACCGGAGCAGTGAGTTGAACCGCAACTGATGGCACTTTGTGATAGTGTTGAGAACTAGAGCTCAGTTGTTTGGCAAGCCACCACTGTCCATCCAGCACTATGGACGGCATTGCATACATTTGTCTCTAATTAATCCACACTTGTGTTCAGCCGAATGACCTCTGCCGAACTCTCAGATTGAGGTTCTGAGTTATTGCAACATAGGAGATTTTCACTGCTTTCAAGGCTTCTTAGGAAGAATTCCGGAATCTTGCAGCCGGCAGGCCTCGGGCTGTTAAGGGTGAACATCTCCTTGTAAATCCCCGGTGGTTTCTTGTACAACCCTGAAATTTGGCCAGGTTATGCAGTTTGCATTGCTGCACAATTGCGCCTGCCTAGTTATGCCGCCGTTGCAAACATTCAGGCGTGGCAGCCAGATAGGCTGGTCCCCGTAGGACACTGCCAGCAGACTGGGTATATCTGCTTCCCGTTATTTTCAGCGGAATGCTACTGATTCCAACTTAGACGTCTACACTCTACTCAATCGGAGCAGGGAGTTGAACCTCAATTGATGGCACTTTGTGAAACTGTTGTGAACTAGAGCTCAGTTGTTTGGCACGCCACCACTGTCCATCCAGCACTATGGACGGCACTGCCTACATCTGGCTCTAATTAGTCCACGGTTCTGTTCAGCCAAATAACCTCTGCCGGGAAGACTCAGAATGAGGTTCTGAGTTATTGCAACATAGGAGCGTTTCACTGCTTTCAAGGCTTCTAAGGAAGAATTCCAGAATCTTGCTGCCGACAAAACCCCGGCTATTCCTGGTGAACATCTCCTTGTAAATTCCCCGTGGTTTCTTGAATACCCGTGAAATTTGGCCAGGTTATTCAGTTTGCATTGCTGCACAATTGCGCCTGCCTAGCTCTCCCGGGGTTGCAAACATTCAGGCGTGGCAGCCAGATAGGCTGGTCCCCGTAGGACACTGCCAGCAGACTGGGAATATCTGCTTCCCGTTCTCACCTGAGTGCTACTGATTCCAGCTTTGATGGATACACTCTACTCAACCAGAGCAGTAAGTTGAACCTCAACTGATGGGAATTTGTGAAAGTGTTGAGAACTAGAGCTCAGTTGTTTGGCAAGCAACCACTGTCCATAGAGCACTATGGACAGCACTGCAAACATCTGGTTCTAATTACTCCACCGTTGTGTTCAGCCAAATGTCCTCTGCCGGGAACACTCAGAATGAGGGTCTGAGTTATTGCAACATAGGAGCGTTTCACTGCTTTCAAGGCTTCTTTGGAAGAATTCCGGAATCTTGCTGCGGGCAGGCCGCCGGCTGTTCCGGGTGAATATGTCCTTGTAAATCCCCAGTGGTTTCTTGTACACCCGTGAAATTTGGCCAGGTTATGCAGTTTGCATTGCTGCACAATTCTGCCTGCCTAGCTCTGCCGCGGTTGCAAACATTCAGGTGTGGCAGCGAGATAGGCTGGTCCCCGTAGGACACTGCCAGGGGACTGGGTATATCTGCTTCCCGTTCTCACCTGAGTGCTACTGAAACCAGCTTTGACGGCTACACTCTACTCAACTGGAGCAGTAAGTTCAAACTCAACTGATGGCACTTTGTGAAAGTGTTTAGAACTAGAGCTCAGTTGTTTGGCCCGGCACCACTGTCCATCCAGTACTATAGACGGCACTGCCTACATCTGGCTCTAATTAGTCCACGGTAGTTTTCATCTGCATGACCTCTGCCAGGAACACTCTGAATGAGGTTCTGAGTTATTGCAACATAGGAGCGTTTCACTGATTTCAAGGCTTCTTAGGAAGAATTCCGGAAGCTTGCAGCAGGCAGGCCTCTGGCTGTTCCGGGTGAATATGTCCTTGTAAATCCCCGGTGGTTTCTTGGACAACCCTGAAATTTGGCCAGGTTATGCAGTTTGCATTGCTGCACAATGTCGCCTGCCTAGCTCTGCCGCTGTTGCAAACATTCAGGCATGGCAGCCAGATAGGCTGGTCCCCGTAGGACACTGCCAGCAGACTGGGTATATGTGCTTCCCGTTATTTTCAGCTGAATGCTACTGATTCCAGCTTAGACAGCTACACTCTACTCAACCGGAGCAGGGAGTTGAACCTCAACTGATGGCACTTTGTGAAACTGTTGAGAACTAGAGCTCAATTGTTTGGCACGCCACAACTGTCCAATTGTTTGGCACGCCACAACTGTCCATCCAGCACTATGGACGGCAATGCCTTCATCTGGCTCTAATTAGTCCACGGTTCTGTTCAGCCAAATGACCTCTGCCGGGAACACTCAGAATGAGGTTCTGATTTATTGCAACATAGGAGCGTTTCAGTGCTTTCAAGGCTTCTGAGGAAGAATTCCGGAATGTTGCTGCGGGAGGCATCAAGCTGTTCTGGGTCAACATCTCCTTGTAATTCCTCCGTGATTTCATGTACACACGTGAAATTTGGCCAGTTTATGCAGTTTAGATTGCTGCACAATTGTGCTAGCCTAGCTCTGTCGCACTTGCAAACATTCAGGCGTGGCAGCCAGATAAGCAGGTCCCCGTGAGACACTGCCAGCGGACTGTGTATATCTGCTTCCCGTTCTTCTCACCTGAGTGCTACTGATTCCAACTTTGACGGCTACACTCTACTCAAACGGTGCAGTTAGTGGAACCTCAACTGATGGCACTTTGTGAAAGTGTTGAGCACTGGAGCTCAGTTGTTTGGCAAGGCACCACTGTCCATAGAGCACTATGGACGGCACTGCCTACATCTGGTACTAATTACTCCACCGTTGTGTTCAGCCAAATGTCCACTGCCGGGAACACTCAGAATGAGATTCTGAGTTATTGCAACATTGGAGCGTTTCACTGCTTTCAAGGCTTTTGAGGAAGGATTCCGGAAAATTGCTGTGGGCAGGCCACCGTCTGTTCCTGGTGAACATCTCCCTGTAAATCCCCTGAGGTTTCTTTTACACCCGCGAAATTTGGCAAGGTTATGCAGTTTGCATTGCTGCACAATTGCGCCTGCCTAGCTCTGCCGCGGATGCAAACATTTAGTCGTGGCAGCCAGATTGGCTGGTCCACGTAAGACACTGCCAGCGAACTGGATATATTTGCTTCCCGTTCTTCTCACCTAAGTGCTACTCATTCCAACTTTGACGGCTACACTCTACTTAACCGGACCAGTAAGTTGAACCTCAACTTATGGCACTTTGTGAAATTGTTGAGAACTAGAGGTCAGTTGTTTGGCACGCCACCACTGTCCATCCAGCACTTTGGACGCCATTGCCTACCTCTGGCTCTAATTAATGCACGGTTGTGTTCAGCCGAATGACCTCTGCCGTTAACACTCAGAATGAGGTTCTGAGTAATTGCAACGTAGGAGCGTTTCACTGCTTTGAAGGCTTCTTTCGAAGAATTCCGGAATCTTGCTGCCGGCAGGACTCCGGATGTTCCGGGTGAATATCTCCTGGTAAATCCCCGTGGTTTCTTGTACAACCCTGAAATTTGGCCAGGTTATGCAGTTTGCATTGCTGCACAATTGCGCCTGCCTAGCTCTCCCGCGGTTGCAAACATTCAGGCATGGCAGCCAGATAGGCTGGTCCCCGTAGGACACTGCCAGCAGACTGGGTATATCTGCTTCCCGTTCTCACCTGAGTGCTACTGATTCCCGCTTTGACGGCTACACTCTACTCAACCGGAGCATTAAGTTGAACCTCAACTGATGGCACTTTGTGAAAGTGTTGAGAACTAGAGCTCAGTTGTTTGGCACGCCACCACTGTCCATCCAGCACTATGGACGGCACTGCCTACATCTGTCGGTAATTAGTCCACGGTTGTGTTCAGCCGAATGACCTCTGCCGGGAACACTCAGAATGAGGTTCTGAGTTATTGCAACATAGGAGCGTTTCACTGCTTTCAAGGCTTCTTAGGATGAATTCCAGAATCTTGCTGGCGGCAGGCCTCCGGCTGTTCGGGTTAACATCTCTTGTAAATCCCCCGTGGTTTCTTGTACAACCCTGAAATTTGGCCAGGTTATGCAGTTTGCATTGCTGCACAATTGGGCCTGCCTAGCTCTGCCGCGCTTGCAAACATTCAGGCATGGCAACCCGATAGGCTGGTCCCCGTAGGACACTGCCATCAGACTGGTTATATCTGCTTCCCCTTATTCTCAGCTGAGTGCTACTGATTCCAGCTTAGACGGCTACACTCTACTCAACCGGAGCAGTGAGTGGAACCTCAACTGATGGCACTTTGTGAAAGTGTTGAGAACTAGAGCTCAGTTGTTTGGCACGCCACCACCCTCCATCCAGCACTATGGACGACACTGCCTACATCTGGCTCTTATTAGTCCACAGTTCTGTTCAGCCGAATGACCTCTGCTGGGAACACTCAGAATGAATATCTGAGTTATTGCAGCACAGGAGCGTTTCACTGCTTTCAAGGCTTCTAAGGAAGAATGCCGGAAGCTTGCTGCCGGCAGTCCTATGGCTCTTCCGGGTGAACATCTCCTTGTAAATCCCCGGTGGTTTCTTGTACACCCCTGAAATTTGGCCAGGTTATGCAGTTTGCATTGCTGCACAATTGCGCCTGCCTAGCTGTGCCGCGGTTGGAAACATTCAGGCATGGCAGACAGATAGGCTGGTCCCCGTAGGACACTGCCAGCAGACTGGGAATATCTGCTTCCCGTTCTTCTCACATGAGTGCTACTGATTCCAGCTTTGACGGTTACACTCTACTCAACCGTGGCAGTAAGTTGAACCTCAACTGATGGCACTATGTGAAAGTGTTGAGAACTAGAGCTCAGTTGTTTGGCCCGCCACCACTCTCCGTCCAGCACTATGGATGGCAATGCCTACATCTGGCTCTAATTAGTCCACGGCTGTGTTCAGCAGAATGGCCTCTGCCGGGAACAATCAGAATGAGGTTCTGAGTAATTGCAACATAGGAGCGTTTCACTGCTTTCAAGGCTTCTTAGGAAAAATTCCGGAATGATGCTGCTGGCAGGCCTAAGGCTCTTCCTGATGAACATCGGCTTGTAAATCCCCCATGGTTTCTTGTACACCCGTGAAATTTGGCCAGGTAATGCAGTTTGCATCGCTGCACAATTGCGCCTGCCTAGCTCTGCCGCGGTTGCAAACATTCAGGCGTGGCAGCCATATAGGCTGGTCCCCGTAGGACACTGCCAGCGGACTGGTTATATCTGCTTCCCGTTCTTCTCACCTGAGTGCTACTGATTCCAGCTTTGACGGCTACACTGTACTCAACCGGAGCAGTAAGATGAACCTCACTTATGGCACTTTGTGAAAGTGTTGAGAACTAGAGCTCAGTTGATTGGCACGCCACCACTGTTCATCCAGCACTATAGAAGGCACTGCCTACATCTGGCTCTAATTAGTCCACGGTTGTGTTCAGCCGAATGACCCCTGCCGGGAACACTCAGAATGAAGTTCTGAGATATTTCAACATAGGAGCGTTTCACTGCTTTCAAGGCTTCCTAGGAAGAATTCAGAAATCTTTCTGCAGCCAGGCCTCCGTCTGTTCCGGGTGAACATCTCCTGGTAAATCCCCCGTGGTTTTTTGTACACCCGTGAAATTTGGCCAGGTTATGCAGTTTGCATTACTGCATAATTGCACCTGCCTAGCTCTGCCACGGTTGCAAACATTCAGGCGTGGCAGACAGATAGGCTGGACCCCGTAGGACATTGCCAGCGTCCTGGGTATATCTGCTTCCCGTTCTTACCTGAAGGCTACTGATTCCAGCTTTGATGGCTACACTCTACTCAACCGGAGCAGTAAGTTGAACTTCAACTTATGGCACTTAGTGAAAGTGTTGAGAACTAGAGCTTGGTTGTTTTGCACGCCACAACTGTCCATCCAGCACTAAGGACGGCACTGCCTACATTTGGCTCTAATTAGTCCACGGTTGTGTTCAGCCGAATGACCTCTGCCGGGAACACTCAGAATGAGGTTCTGAGTTACTGCAACATAGGAGCGTTTCACTGCTTTCACGGCTTATTAGGAAGAATTCCGGAAACTTGCTGGCAGCAGGCCTCCGGCTTTTCCGGGTGAACATCTCCTTTTAAATCCTCTGTGGTTTCTTGTACACCTGTGAAATTTTTCCAGGTTATGCAATTTGCATTGCTGCACAATTGCCCTGCCTAGCTCTGCCGCGGTTGCAAACATTCAGGCGTGGCAGCCAGAGAGGCTGGACCCCATAGGACACTGCCAGCGGACTGGCTATATCTGCTTCCCGTTCTTCTCACCTGAGTGCTACTGATTCCAGCTTTGACGGCTACACTCTACTCAATCGGAGCAGTAAGTTGAACCTCAACTGATGGCACTTTGTGAAAGTGTTGAGAACTAGAGCTCAGTTGTTTGGCATGCCACCACTGTCCATCCAGCACTTTGGACGACACTGCCTACATCGGGCTCTAATTAGTCCACGGTTGTGTTCAGTCGAATGACCTCTGCCCGGAACACTCAGAATGAGATTCTGAGTTATTGCAACATAGGAGCGTTTCACTGCTTTCAAAGCTTCACATTAAGATTTCCGGAATCTTGTGGCAGGAACGCCTCAGGCTGTTCCGGGTGAACATCTCCTTGTAAATCCCCCGTGGATTCATATACACCCGTGATATTTGGCCAGGTTATGCAGCATGCATTGCTGCACAATTGCGCCTGCCTAGCTCGTGGCAGCCAGATAGGCTGGTCCCCGTAGGACACTGCCAGCCGACTGGGTATATCTGCTTCCCGTTCTTCTCACCTGAGTGCTACTGATTCCAGCTTTGACGGCTTCACTCTACTCAACCGGAGCAGTAATTTGAACCTCAACTTGTGGCACTTTGTGAAAGTGTTGAGGACTAGAGCTCAGTTGTTTTGCAGGCCACCACTGTCCATCAAGCACTATGATCGGCCCTGCTTTCATCTGGCTCTAATTAGTCAAAGGTTGTGTTCAGGCAAATAACCTCTGACGGGAACTCTCAGAATGAGGTTCTGCGTTATTGCAACATAGGAGCGTTTCACTGCTTTCAAGGCTTCTTAGGAAGGATTCCGGAATCTTGCTGCAAGCAGGCTTATGGCTTTTCCGGGTGAACATCTCCTTGTAAATCCCCCGTGGTTTCTTGTACACCCGTGAAATTTGGCCAGGTTATGCATTTTGCATTGCTGCACAATTGCGCAAGCCTAGCTCTCCCGCGATTGCAAACATTCAGGAGTCGAAGCCAGATAGGCTGGTCCCCGTAGGACACTGGCTGCGGACTGGGTATATCTGCTTCCCGTTCTACTCACCTGAGTGCTACTTATACCAGGTTTGAAGGCTATACTCTACTCAACCGGAGCAGTAAGTTGAAACTCAATTTATGGCACTTTGTGAAAGTGTTGAGAAGTAGAGTTCTGTTGTTTGGCACGTAACCACTGTCCATCCAGCACTATGGACGGCACTGCCTACATCTGGCTGTAATTAGTCCACGGTTGTGTTCATACCAATGACGAATACCTGGAACACTCAGAATGAGTTTATGTGTTACGGTAACATAGGAGCGTTTCACTGCTTTCAAGGCTTCTTAGGAAGAATTCCGGAATCTTGCTGCAGGCAGGACTCAGACTGTTCCGGGTGAAAATCTCCTTGTAAATCCGCCGTGGTTTCTTGTACACCCGTGGAATTTGGCCAGGTTATGCAGTTTGCATTGCTGCACAATAGCGCCTGCCTAGCTCTGCCACAGTTGCAAACATTCAGGCGTGGCAGCCAGATAGGCTGGTACCCGTGGGACACTACTAGCAGACTAGGTATATCTGCTTCCCGTTCTTCCCACCTGAGTGTTACTGATTCCAACTTTGATGGCTACACTCTACTCAACCGGAGCAGTAAGTTGAACCTCAACTTATGGCACTTTGTGAAAGTGTTGAGAACTAGGGCTCAATTGTTTGGCACGCCATCACTGTCCATCCAGCACTATGGATGGCATTGCCTACATCTGGCTCTAATTAGTCCACGGTTGTGTTCAGCTGCATGTCCTCTGCCGGGAACACTCAGAATGAAGTTCTGAATTATTTCAACATAGTAGCATTACAATGCTTTCAAGGGTTCTTAGGAAGGATTCCGGAATCTTGCTGCAGGCAGGACTCAGACTGTTCCGGGTGAAAATCTCCTTGTAAATCTGCCGTGGTTTCTTGTACACCCGTGGAATTTGGCCAGGTTATGCAGTTTGCATTGCTGCACAATAGCGCCTGCCTAGCTCCTCCGCGATTGCAAACATTCAGGAGTTCCAGCCAGAGAGGCTGGTTCCCGTAGGACACTGCCAGCGGACTGGGTATATCTACTTCCCGTTCTACTCACCTTAGTGCTACTGATTCCAGCTTTGACGGCTACACTATACTCAAGCGGAGCAGTAAGGTGAACCTCAACTTGTGGCACTTTGTGAAAGTGTTGATAACTAGAGCTCAGTTGTTTGGCACGCCACCACTCTCCATCCAGCACTATGAAAGACACTGCCTATATTTGGCTCAAATTAGTCCACGGTTGTGTTCAGCCGAATGACCTCTGCCGGGAACACTCAGAATGAGGTTCTGAGATATGGCAACATAGGAGCGTTTCACTGCTTTCAAGGCTTCTCAGGAAGAATTCCAGAATGTTAGTGCCGGCAGGCCTCCGGCAGTTCCGGGTAAACTTCTCCTTGTAAATCCCCCGTGGTTTCTTGTACACCCGTGCAATTTGACCAGGTTATGCAGTTTGCATTGCTGCACAATTGCGCCTGCCTATCTCTGCCGCGGTTCCAAACTTTCAGGTTTGGCAGCCAGATAGGCTGTTCCCCGTAGGAAACTGCCAGCGGACTGGGTATATCTGCTTCCCGTTCTTCTCACCTGGGTGCTACTGATTCCAGCTTTGACGGTTACACTGTACTCAACCGGAGCAGTAAGGTGAATCTCAACTTATGGCCCTTTGTGAAAGTGTTGAGAACTAGAGCTCAGTTGTTTGGCACGCCACCACTCTCCATCCAGCACTATGGACGGCACTGCCTACATCTGGCTCTAATTAGTCCACGTTTGTGTTCAGCCGAATGACCTCTGACGGGAACACTCAGTATGAGGGTCTGAGTTATTGCAACATTGGAGCGTTTCACTGCTTTCAAGCCTTCTTAGGAAGAATTCCCGACGGAATCTTGCTTCCGGCAGGCCTCCGGCTGTTCCCGGTGAACATCTCCTTGTAAAACCCCCGTGGTTTCTTGTATACCCGTGAAATTTGGCCAGGTTATGCAGTTTGCATTGCTGCACAATTGTGCCTGCCTAGCTCTGCCACGGTTGCAAATATTCAGGCGTGGCAGCCAGATAGGCTGGTCCCCGTAGGACACTGCCAGTGGACCGGGTATATCTGCTTCCCGTTCTTCTCACCTGAGTGCTACTGATTCCCGCTTTAACGGCTACACTCTACTCAACTGGAGCAGTAAGTTGAACCTCAACTTATGGCACTTTGTGAAAGTGTTGAGAACTAGAGCTCAGTTGTTTGGCATGCCACCACTGTCCATCCAGCACTATGGACTGCACTGCCTACCTCTGGCTCTATTTAGTGCACGGTTGGATTCAGCCGCATGACCTCTGCCGGGAACACTCAGAATGAGGTTCTGAGTTATTACAACATAGGAGCGTTTCACTGCTTTCAAGGCTTCTTAGGAAGAATTCCGGAAGCATGCTGCCGGCAGGCGTTCGGCTATTCCAGGTGAACATCTCCTTGTAAATCCCCTGTTGTTTCTTGTACAACCCTGAAATTTGGCAAGGTTATGCAGTTTACATTGCTGCACAATTGCGCCTGCCTAGATCTGCCGCGGTTCCAAACATTCATGCATGGCAGCCAGATAGGCTGGTCCCCGTAGGACACTGCCAGCAGACTGGGTATATCTGCTTCCCGTTATTCTCAGCTGAGTGCTACTGAATCCAGCTTTGACAGCTACACTCTACTCAACCGGAGCAGTGAGTTGAACCTCAACTGATGGCACTTTGTGAAAGTGTTGAGAACGTGAGCTCAGTTGTTTGGCACGCCACCAATGTCAATCCAGCACTAGGGACGGCACTTCCTACATCTGGCTCTAATTAGTCCACGGTTGTGTTCAGCAGAATGAACTCTGCCGGGAACACTCAGAATGAGGTTCTGAGTTACTATAACATAGGAGCGTTTCACTGCTTTCAAGGCTTCACAGGAAGAATTTAGGAATTTTGCTGCCGGCAGGCCTCCGGCTGTTCCGGGTGAACATCTGCTTGTAAATCCCCCGTGGTTTCTTGTACACCTGTGAAATTTGGCCAGGTTATGCAGTTTGCATTGCTGCACAATTGCGCCTGACTAGCTCTGCCGCGGTTGCAAACATTCAGGCGTGCAGCCAGATAGGCTGGTCCCCGTACGACACTGTCAGCGCACTGGGTATATCTGCTTCCGTCCTTCTCACCTGAGTGCTACTGATTCCAGCTTCGAAGGCTACACTCTACTCAACCGGAGCAGTAAGATGAACCTCAACTTATGGCACTTTATGAAAGTGTTGAGAACTAGAGCTGAGTTGTTTCGCACGCCACCACTGTCCATCCTGCACTGTGGACGGCACTGCCTACATCTGGCTCTAATTAGTCCACGGTTGTGTTCAGCCGGATGACCTCTGCCGGGAACACTCAGAATGAGGTTCTTAATTATTGCAACATAGTAGCGTTTCACTGCTTTCAAGGCTTCTTTGGAAGAATTCCGGAATCTTGCTGGCGGCCAGGCTCCGGCTGTTCCGGGTGAACATCTCCAGGTAAATCCCCCGTGTTTTCTTGTCCACCCGTGAAATTTGTCCAGGTTATGCAGTTTGCATTGCTTAACAATAGCGCCTGCCTAGCTCTGCCGCGGTTGCAAACATTCAGGCGTGGCAGCCATATAGGCTGGTCCCCGTAGGACACTGCCAGCGGACTGTGTATATCTGCTTCCCGTTCTTCTCACCTGAGTGCTACATATTCCAGCTTTGACGGCTACACTCTACTCAACCGGAGCAGTGAGTTGAACCTCAACTGATGGCACTTTCTGAAAGTGTTGAGAACTAGAGCTCAGTTGTTTGGCACGTCACCACTGTCCATCCAGCACTATGGACGGCACAGCATACATCTGTCTCTAATTAGTCCACGCTTGTGTTCAGCCGAATGACCTCTGCCGGGAACACTCAGAATGAGTTTCTGAGTTATTGCAACATACGAGCGTTTCACTCCTTTCAAGGCTTCTTAGGCAGAATTCCAGAGTCTTGCTGCAGGCAGGACTCCGGCTGTTCCGGGTGAACATCTCCTGGTAAATCCCCCGTGGTTTCTTGTACAACCCAGAAATTTGGCCAGGTTATGCAGTTTGCATTGCAGCACAATTGCGCCTGCCTAGCTCTGCCGCGGTTGCAAACATTCAGGCATGGAAGCCAGATAGGCAGGTCCCCGTAGGACACTGCCACAGGATTGGGTATATCTGCTTCCCGTTCTTCTCACCTGAGTGCTACTGATTCCAGCTTATACGATAACACTCGACTAAACCGGAGCAGTAAGTTGAACCTCAACTGATGGCACTTTGTGAAAGTGTTGAGAACTAGAGCTCAGTTGTTCGACATGCCACCACTGTCCATCCAGCACTATGGACGGCACTGCATACCTCTGGCTCTAAATAGTCCAGGGTTGTGTTCAGCCGAATGACCTCTGCTGGGAACACTCAGAATGAGGTTCTGAGATATTGCAACTTAGGAGCGTTTCACTGCTTTCAAGGCTTCTTAGGAAAAATTCCGGAATGTTGCTGCTGGCAGGGCTCCAGCTCTTCCGGGTGAACATCTGCTTGTAAATCCCCCGTGGTTTCTAGTTCACCCATGAAATTTGGCCAGGTTATGCAGTTTGCATTGCTGCATAATTGCCCCTGCCTAGCTCTGCCGCGGTTACAAACATTCACGCGTGGCAGCCAGATAGGCTGGTCGCCGTAGGACACTGCCAACGGACTGGGTATATCTCCTTCCTGTTCTTCTCACCTGAGTGCTACTGATTCCAGATTTGAAGGCTACACTCTACTCAACCGGAGCAGTAAGTTGAACCTCAACTTATGGCAATTTATGAAAGTGTTGATGAGTAGATCTCAGTTGTTTGGCATGCCACCACTGTCCATCCAGCACTATGGACGTCACCGCATACATCTGGCTCTAATTAGTCCACGATTGTGTTCAGCCACATGACCTCTGCCAGGAACACTCAGAATGAGTTTCTGAGTTATTGTAACATAGGAGCGTTTCACTGCTTTCAAGGCTTTTTGGAAGAATTCCGGAATGTTGCTGCCGGCAGGCCTCCGGCTGCTCCGGGTGAACATCTCCTTGTAAATCCCCCGTGGTTTCTTGAACACCAGTGAAATTTGGCCAGGTTATGCAGTTTGCATTGCTGCACAATTGCGCCTGCCTAGCTCTGCCACGGTTGCAAACATTCAGGAGTGGCCACCAGATAGGCTGGTCCCCGTAGGACACTGCTAGGGGACTGGGTATATCTGTTTCCAGTTCTTCTCACCTGAGTGTTACTGATTCCAGCTTTGACGGTTACACTCTACTCAACCGGACCAGTAAGTTGAACCTCAACTTATGGCACTTTATGAAAGTGTTGAGAACTAGAGCTCAGTTGTTTGGCACGCCACCACTGTCCATCCAGCAGTATGGACGGCACTGACTACATCTGGCTCTAATTAGTCCACGGTTGTGTTCAGCCGAATGACCTCTGCCGGGAACACTCAGAATGAGGTTCTTAATTATTGCAACATAGTAGAGTTTCACTGCTTTCAAGGCTTCTTCGGAAGAATTCCGGAATCTTGCTGGCGGCCAAGCTCCGGCTGTTCTGGGTGAACATCTCCTTGTAAATCCCCCGTGGTTTCTTGTCCACCCGTGAAATTTGTCCAGGTTATGCAGTTTGCATTGCTGCACAATTGCGCCTGCCTAGCTCTGCCGCGGTTGCAAACATTCAGGCGTGGCAGCGAGATAGGCTGGTCCCCGAAGGACAATGCCAGCGGACTGGATATATCTGCTTCCCGTTCTTCTCACCTGAGTGCTACTGATTCCAGCTTTGATGGCTACACTCTACTCAATCGGAGCAGTAAGTTGAACGTCAACTGATGGCACTTTGTGAAAGTGTTGAGAACTAGCCACCATTATCCATCCAGCACTATGGACGGCACTTCCTACATCTGGCTCTAATTAGTCCACGGTTGTGTTCAGCCGAATGACCTCTGCCGGGAACACTCAGAATGAGGATCTGAGTTATTGCACCATAGGAGCGTTTCACTGCTTTCAAGGCTTCATAGGAAGAATTCCGCACGGTATCTTGCTGGTGGCAGGAATCCGGCTGTTCCGGGTGAACATCTCCCTTTAAATCCCCGGTGGTTTCTTGTACACCCGTGAAATTTGGCCAGGTTATGCAGTTTGCATTGCTGCACAATTGCGCCTGCCTAGCTCTGCCGCGGTTGCAAACATTCAGGCGTGCAGCCAGATAGGCTAGTTCCCGTAGGACACTGCCACAGGATTGGGCATATTTGCTTCCCGTTCTTTTCAACTGAGTGCTACTGATGCCAGCTTTGACTGCTACACTCTACTCAACCGGAGCAGTGAGTTGAACCTCAACTGATGGCACTTTGTGAAAGTGTTGAGAACTAGAGCTCAGTTGTTCGACACGCCACCACTCTCCATCCAGCACTATGGACGGCACTGCCTACATCTGGATCTAATTAGTCCAGGGATCTGTTCAGCCGAATGACCTCTGCCGAGCACACTCAGAATGAGGATCTGACTTATTGCAACATAGGAGCGTTTCATTGCTTTCAAGGCTTCTAAGGAAGAATTCCGGAATCTTGCTGCCGGCATTCCTCAGGCTCTTCCGGGTGAACATCTCCTTGTAAATCCCCGGTGGTTTCTTGTACACCCCTGAAATTTGGCCAGCTTATGCAGTTTGCATTGCTGCACAATTGCGCCTGCCTAGCTCTCCCGGGGTTGCAAACATTCAGGCGTGGCAGCCAGATAGGCTGGTCCCCGTAGGACACTGGCAGGAGACTGGGTATATCTGCTTCCCGTTCTCACCTGAGTGCTACAGATTCCAGCTTTGACAGCTACACTCTACTCAACCGGAGCAGTAAGTTGAACCTCAACTGATGGCACTTTGTGAAAGTGTTGAGAACTAGAGCTCAGTTGTTTGGCCCGCCACCTCTGTCCATCCAGCACTATGGACGGCACTGCCTACATCTCGCTCTAATTAGGCCACAGTTGTGTTCAGCCAAATGACCTCTGCCAGGAACACTCAGAATGAGGTTCTGAGTTATTGCAACATAGGAGCCTTTCACTGCTTTCAAGGCTTCTTAGGAAAAATTCCGGAATGTTGCTGCTGGCAGGCCTCCAGATCTTCCGGGTTAACATCTGCTTGTAAATCCCCCGTGGTTTCTTGTACACCCGTGAAATTTGGATAGGTTATACAGTATGCATTGCTGCACAATTGCGCTTGCCTAGCTCTGCCGCGGTTGCAAACATTCAGGCGTGCAGCCAGATAGGCTGGTTCCCGTAGGACACTGCCACAGGATTGGGTATATCTGCTTCCCGTTCTTCTCACCTGAGTGCTACTGATGCCAGCTTTGACTGCTACACTCTACTCAACCGGAGCAGTAAGTTGAACCTCAACTGATGTCACTTTGTGAAAGTGTTGAGAACGTGAGCTCAGTTGTTTGGCACGCCACCAATGTCAATCCAGCACTAGGGACGGCACTTCCTACATCTGGCTCTAATTAGTCCACGGTTGTGTTCAGCAGAATGAACTCTGCCGGGAACACTCAGAATGAGGTTCTGAGTTACTATAACATAGGAGCGTTTCACTGCTTTCAAGGCTTCACAGGAAGAATTTAGGAATTTTGCTGCCGGCAGGCCTCCGGCTGTTCAGGGTGAACATCTGCTTGTAAATCCCCCGTGGTTTCTTGTACACCTGTGAAATTTGGCCAGGTTATGCAGTTTGCATTGCTGCACAATTGCGCCTGACTAGCTCTGCCGCGGTTGCAAACATTCAGGCGTGCAGCCAGATAGGCTGGTCCCCGTACGACACTGTCAGCGCACTGGGTATATCTGCTTCCGTCCTTCTCACCTGAGTGCTACTGATTCCAGCTTCGAAGGCTACACTCTACTCAACCGGAGCAGTAAGATGAACCTCAACTTATGGCACTTTATGAAAGTGTTGAGAACTAGAGCTGAGTTGTTTCGCACGCCACCACTGTCCATCCTGCACTGTGGACGGCACTGCCTACATCTGGCTCTAATTAGTCCACGGTTGTGTTCAGCCGGATGACCTCTGCCGGGAACACTCAGAATGAGGTTCTTAATTATTGCAACATAGTAGCGTTTCACTGCTTTCAAGGCTTCTTTGGAAGAATTCCGGAATCTTGCTGGCGGCCAGGCTCCGGCTGTTCCGGGTGAACATCTCCAGGTAAATCCCCCGTGTTTTCTTGTCCACCCGTGAAATTTGTCCAGGTTATGCAGTTTGCATTGCTTAACAATAGCGCCTGCCTAGCTCTGCCGCGGTTGCAAACATTCAGGCGTGGCAGCCATATAGGCTGGTCCCCGTAGGACACTGCCAGCGGACTGTGTATATCTGCTTCCCGTTCTTCTCACCTGAGTGCTACATATTCCAGCTTTGACGGCTACACTCTACTCAACCGGAGCAGTGAGTTGAACCTCAACTGATGGCACTTTCTGAAAGTGTTGAGAACTAGAGCTCAGTTGTTTGGCACGTCACCACTGTCCATCCAGCACTATGGACGGCACAGCATACATCTGTCTCTAATTAGTCCACGCTTGTGTTCAGCCGAATGACCTCTGCCGGGAACACTCAGAATGAGTTTCTGAGTTATTGCAACATACGAGCGTTTCACTCCTTTCAAGGCTTCTTAGGCAGAATTCCAGAGTCTTGCTGCAGGCAGGACTCCGGCTGTTCCGGGTGAACATCTCCTGGTAAATCCCCCGTGGTTTCTTGTACAACCCAGAAATTTGGCCAGGTTATGCAGTTTGCATTGCAGCACAATTGCGCCTGCCTAGCTCTGCCGCGGTTGCAAACATTCAGGCATGGAAGCCAGATAGGCAGGTCCCCGTAGGACACTGCCACAGGATTGGGTATATCTGCTTCCCGTTCTTCTCACCTGAGTGCTACTGATTCCAGCTTATACGATAACACTCGACTAAACCGGAGCAGTAAGTTGAACCTCAACTGATGGCACTTTGTGAAAGTGTTGAGAACTAGAGCTCAGTTGTTCGACATGCCACCACTGTCCATCCAGCACTATGGACGGCACTGCATACCTCTGGCTCTAAATAGTCCAGGGTTGTGTTCAGCCGAATGACCTCTGCTGGGAACACTCAGAATGAGGTTCTGAGATATTGCAACTTAGGAGCGTTTCACTGCTTTCAAGGCTTCTTAGGAAAAATTCCGGAATGTTGCTGCTGGCAGGGCTCCAGCTCTTCCGGGTGAACATCTGCTTGTAAATCCCCCGTGGTTTCTAGTTCACCCATGAAATTTGGCCAGGTTATGCAGTTTGCATTGCTGCATAATTGCCCCTGCCTAGCTCTGCCGCGGTTACAAACATTCACGCGTGGCAGCCAGATAGGCTGGTCGCCGTAGGACACTGCCAACGGACTGGGTATATCTCCTTCCTGTTCTTCTCACCTGAGTGCTACTGATTCCAGATTTGAAGGCTACACTCTACTCAACCGGAGCAGTAAGTTGAACCTCAACTTATGGCAATTTATGAAAGTGTTGATGAGTAGATCTCAGTTGTTTGGCATGCCACCACTGTCCATCCAGCACTATGGACGTCACCGCATACATCTGGCTCTAATTAGTCCACGATTGTGTTCAGCCACATGACCTCTGCCAGGAACACTCAGAATGAGTTTCTGAGTTATTGTAACATAGGAGCGTTTCACTGCTTTCAAGGCTTTTTGGAAGAATTCCGGAATGTTGCTGCCGGCAGGCCTCCGGCTGCTCCGGGTGAACATCTCCTTGTAAATCCCCCGTGGTTTCTTGAACACCAGTGAAATTTGGCCAGGTTATGCAGTTTGCATTGCTGCACAATTGCGCCTGCCTAGCTCTGCCACGGTTGCAAACATTCAGGAGTGGCCACCAGATAGGCTGGTCCCCGTAGGACACTGCTAGGGGACTGGGTATATCTGTTTCCAGTTCTTCTCACCTGAGTGTTACTGATTCCAGCTTTGACGGTTACACTCTACTCAACCGGACCAGTAAGTTGAACCTCAACTTATGGCACTTTATGAAAGTGTTGAGAACTAGAGCTCAGTTGTTTGGCACGCCACCACTGTCCATCCAGCAGTATGGACGGCACTGACTACATCTGGCTCTAATTAGTCCACGGTTGTGTTCAGCCGAATGACCTCTGCCGGGAACACTCAGAATGAGGTTCTTAATTATTGCAACATAGTAGAGTTTCACTGCTTTCAAGGCTTCTTCGGAAGAATTCCGGAATCTTGCTGGCGGCCAAGCTCCGGCTGTTCTGGGTGAACATCTCCTTGTAAATCCCCCGTGGTTTCTTGTCCACCCGTGAAATTTGTCCAGGTTATGCAGTTTGCATTGCTGCACAATTGCGCCTGCCTAGCTCTGCCGCGGTTGCAAACATTCAGGCGTGGCAGCGAGATAGGCTGGTCCCCGAAGGACAATGCCAGCGGACTGGATATATCTGCTTCCCGTTCTTCTCACCTGAGTGCTACTGATTCCAGCTTTGATGGCTACACTCTACTCAATCGGAGCAGTAAGTTGAACGTCAACTGATGGCACTTTGTGAAAGTGTTGAGAACTAGCCACCATTATCCATCCAGCACTATGGACGGCACTTCCTACATCTGGCTCTAATTAGTCCACGGTTGTGTTCAGCCGAATGACCTCTGCCGGGAACACTCAGAATGAGGATCTGAGTTATTGCACCATAGGAGCGTTTCACTGCTTTCAAGGCTTCATAGGAAGAATTCCGCACGGTATCTTGCTGGTGGCAGGAATCCGGCTGTTCCGGGTGAACATCTCCCTTTAAATCCCCGGTGGTTTCTTGTACACCCGTGAAATTTGGCCAGGTTATGCAGTTTGCATTGCTGCACAATTGCGCCTGCCTAGCTCTGCCGCGGTTGCAAACATTCAGGCGTGCAGCCAGATAGGCTAGTTCCCGTAGGACACTGCCACAGGATTGGGCATATTTGCTTCCCGTTCTTTTCAACTGAGTGCTACTGATGCCAGCTTTGACTGCTACACTCTACTCAACCGGAGCAGTGAGTTGAACCTCAACTGATGGCACTTTGTGAAAGTGTTGAGAACTAGAGCTCAGTTGTTCGACACGCCACCACTCTCCATCCAGCACTATGGACGGCACTGCCTACATCTGGATCTAATTAGTCCAGGGATCTGTTCAGCCGAATGACCTCTGCCGAGCACACTCAGAATGAGGATCTGACTTATTGCAACATAGGAGCGTTTCATTGCTTTCAAGGCTTCTAAGGAAGAATTCCGGAATCTTGCTGCCGGCATTCCTCAGGCTCTTCCGGGTGAACATCTCCTTGTAAATCCCCGGTGGTTTCTTGTACACCCCTGAAATTTGGCCAGCTTATGCAGTTTGCATTGCTGCACAATTGCGCCTGCCTAGCTCTCCCGGGGTTGCAAACATTCAGGCGTGGCAGCCAGATAGGCTGGTCCCCGTAGGACACTGGCAGGAGACTGGGTATATCTGCTTCCCGTTCTCACCTGAGTGCTACAGATTCCAGCTTTGACAGCTACACTCTACTCAACCGGAGCAGTAAGTTGAACCTCAACTGATGGCACTTTGTGAAAGTGTTGAGAACTAGAGCTCAGTTGTTTGGCCCGCCACCTCTGTCCATCCAGCACTATGGACGGCACTGCCTACATCTCGCTCTAATTAGGCCACAGTTGTGTTCAGCCAAATGACCTCTGCCAGGAACACTCAGAATGAGGTTCTGAGTTATTGCAACATAGGAGCCTTTCACTGCTTTCAAGGCTTCTTAGGAAAAATTCCGGAATGTTGCTGCTGGCAGGCCTCCAGATCTTCCGGGTTAACATCTGCTTGTAAATCCCCCGTGGTTTCTTGTACACCCGTGAAATTTGGATAGGTTATACAGTATGCATTGCTGCACAATTGCGCTTGCCTAGCTCTGCCGCGGTTGCAAACATTCAGGCGTGCAGCCAGATAGGCTGGTTCCCGTAGGACACTGCCACAGGATTGGGTATATCTGCTTCCCGTTCTTCTCACCTGAGTGCTACTGATGCCAGCTTTGACTGCTACACTCTACTCAACCGGAGCAGTAAGTTGAACCTCAACTGATGTCACTTTGTGAAAGTGTTGAGAACGTGAGCTCAGTTGTTTGGCACGCCACCAATGTCAATCCAGCACTAGGGACGGCACTTCCTACATCTGGCTCTAATTAGTCCACGGTTGTGTTCAGCAGAATGAACTCTGCCGGGAACACTCAGAATGAGGTTCTGAGTTACTATAACATAGGAGCGTTTCACTGCTTTCAAGGCTTCACAGGAAGAATTTAGGAATTTTGCTGCCGGCAGGCCTCCGGCTGTTCAGGGTGAACATCTGCTTGTAAATCCCCCGTGGTTTCTTGTACACCTGTGAAATTTGGCCAGGTTATGCAGTTTGCATTGCTGCACAATTGCGCCTGACTAGCTCTGCCGCGGTTGCAAACATTCAGGCGTGCAGCCAGATAGGCTGGTCCCCGTACGACACTGTCAGCGCACTGGGTATATCTGCTTCCGTCCTTCTCACCTGAGTGCTACTGATTCCAGCTTCGAAGGCTACACTCTACTCAACCGGAGCAGTAAGATGAACCTCAACTTATGGCACTTTATGAAAGTGTTGAGAACTAGAGCTGAGTTGTTTCGCACGCCACCACTGTCCATCCTGCACTGTGGACGGCACTGCCTACATCTGGCTCTAATTAGTCCACGGTTGTGTTCAGCCGGATGACCTCTGCCGGGAACACTCAGAATGAGGTTCTTAATTATTGCAACATAGTAGCGTTTCACTGCTTTCAAGGCTTCTTTGGAAGAATTCCGGAATCTTGCTGGCGGCCAGGCTCCGGCTGTTCCGGGTGAACATCTCCAGGTAAATCCCCCGTGTTTTCTTGTCCACCCGTGAAATTTGTCCAGGTTATGCAGTTTGCATTGCTTAACAATAGCGCCTGCCTAGCTCTGCCGCGGTTGCAAACATTCAGGCGTGGCAGCCATATAGGCTGGTCCCCGTAGGACACTGCCAGCGGACTGTGTATATCTGCTTCCCGTTCTTCTCACCTGAGTGCTACATATTCCAGCTTTGACGGCTACACTCTACTCAACCGGAGCAGTGAGTTGAACCTCAACTGATGGCACTTTCTGAAAGTGTTGAGAACTAGAGCTCAGTTGTTTGGCACGTCACCACTGTCCATCCAGCACTATGGACGGCACAGCATACATCTGTCTCTAATTAGTCCACGCTTGTGTTCAGCCGAATGACCTCTGCCGGGAACACTCAGAATGAGTTTCTGAGTTATTGCAACATACGAGCGTTTCACTCCTTTCAAGGCTTCTTAGGCAGAATTCCAGAGTCTTGCTGCAGGCAGGACTCCGGCTGTTCCGGGTGAACATCTCCCGGTAAATCCCCCGTGGTTTCTTGTACAACCCAGAAATTTGGCCAGGTTATGCAGTTTGCATTGCAGCACAATTGCGCCTGCCTAGCTCTGCCGCGGTTGCAAACATTCAGGCATGGAAGCCAGATAGGCAGGTCCCCGTAGGACACTGCCACAGGATTGGGTATATCTGCTTCCCGTTCTTCTCACCTGAGTGCTACTGATTCCAGCTTATACGATAACACTCGACTAAACCGGAGCAGTAAGTTGAACCTCAACTGATGGCACTTTGTGAAAGTGTTGAGAACTAGAGCTCAGTTGTTCGACACGCCACCACTGTCCATCCAGCACTATGGACGGCACTGCATACCTCTGGCTCTAAATAGTCCAGGGTTGTGTTCAGCCGAATGACCTCTGCTGGGAACACTCAGAATGAGGTTCTGAGATATTGCAACTTAGGAGCGTTTCACTGCTTTCAAGGCTTCTTAGGAAAAATTCCGGAATGTTGCTGCTGGCAGGGCTCCAGCTCTTCCGGGTGAACATCTGCTTGTAAATCCCCCGTGGTTTCTAGTTCACCCATGAAATTTGGCCAGGTTATGCAGTTTGCATTGCTGCATAATTGCCCCTGCCTAGCTCTGCCGCGGTTACAAACATTCACGCGTGGCAGCCAGATAGGCTGGTCGCCGTAGGACACTGCCAACGGACTGGGTATATCTCCTTCCTGTTCTTCTCACCTGAGTGCTACTGATTCCAGATTTGAAGGCTACACTCTACTCAACCGGAGCAGTAAGTTGAACCTCAACTTATGGCACTTTATGAAAGTGTTGATGAGTAGATCTCAGTTGTTTGGCATGCCACCACTGTCCATCCAGCACTATGGACGTCACCGCATACATCTGGCTCTAATTAGTCCACGATTGTGTTCAGCCACATGACCTCTGCCAGGAACACTCAGAATGAGTTTCTGAGTTATTGTAACATAGGAGCGTTTCACTGCTTTCAAGGCTTTTTGGAAGAATTCCGGAATGTTGCTGCCGGCAGGCCTCCGGCTGCTCCGGGTGAACATCTCCTTGTAAATCCCCCGTGGTTTCTTGAACACCAGTGAAATTTGGCCAGGTTATGCAGTTTGCATTGCTGCACAATTGCGCCTGCCTAGCTCTGCCACGGTTGCAAACACTCAGGAGTGGCCACCAGATAGGCTGGTCCCCGTAGGACACTGCTAGGGGACTGGGTATATCTGTTTCCAGTTCTTCTCACCTGAGTGTTACTGATTCCAGCTTTGACGGTTACACTCTACTCAACCGGACCAGTAAGTTGAACCTCAACTTATGGCACTTTATGAAAGTGTTGAGAACTAGAGCTCAGTTGTTTGGCACGCCACCACTGTCCATCCAGCAGTATGGACGGCACTGACTACATCTGGCTCTAATTAGTCCACGGTTGTGTTCAGCCGAATGACCTCTGCCGGGAACACTCAGAATGAGGTTCTTAATTATTGCAACATAGTAGAGTTTCACTGCTTTCAAGGCTTCTTCGGAAGAATTCCGGAATCTTGCTGGCGGCCAAGCTCCGGCTGTTCTGGGTGAACATCTCCTTGTAAATCCCCCGTGGTTTCTTGTCCACCCGTGAAATTTGTCCAGGTTATGCAGTTTGCATTGCTGCACAATTGCGCCTGCCTAGCTCTGCCGCGGTTGCAAACATTCAGGCGTGGCAGCGAGATAGGCTGGTCCCCGAAGGACAATGCCAGCGGACTGGATATATCTGCTTCCCGTTCTTCTCACCTGAGTGCTACTGATTCCAGCTTTGATGGCTACACTCTACTCAATCGGAGCAGTAAGTTGAACGTCAACTGATGGCACTTTGTGAAAGTGTTGAGAACTAGCCACCATTATCCATCCAGCACTATGGACGGCACTTCCTACATCTGGCTCTAATTAGTCCACGGTTGTGTTCAGCCGAATGACCTCTGCCGGGAACACTCAGAATGAGGATCTGAGTTATTGCACCATAGGAGCGTTTCACTGCTTTCAAGGCTTCATAGGAAGAATTCCGCACGGTATCTTGCTGGTGGCAGGAATCCGGCTGTTCCGGGTGAACATCTCCCTTTAAATCCCCGGTGGTTTCTTGTACACCCGTGAAATTTGGCCAGGTTATGCAGTTTGCATTGCTGCACAATTGCGCCTGCCTAGCTCTGCCGCGGTTGCAAACATTCAGGCGTGCAGCCAGATAGGCTAGTTCCCGTAGGACACTGCCACAGGATTGGGCATATTTGCTTCCCGTTCTTTTCAACTGAGTGCTACTGATGCCAGCTTTGACTGCTACACTCTACTCAACCGGAGCAGTGAGTTGAACCTCAACTGATGGCACTTTGTGAAAGTGTTGAGAACTAGAGCTCAGTTGTTCGACACGCCACCACTCTCCATCCAGCACTATGGACGGCACTGCCTACATCTGGATCTAATTAGTCCAGGGATCTGTTCAGCCGAATGACCTCTGCCGAGCACACTCAGAATGAGGATCTGACTTATTGCAACATAGGAGCGTTTCATTGCTTTCAAGGCTTCTAAGGAAGAATTCCGGAATCTTGCTGCCGGCATTCCTCAGGCTCTTCCGGGTGAACATCTCCTTGTAAATCCCCGGTGGTTTCTTGTACACCCCTGAAATTTGGCCAGCTTATGCAGTTTGCATTGCTGCACAATTGCGCCTGCCTAGCTCTCCCGGGGTTGCAAACATTCAGGCGTGGCAGCCAGATAGGCTGGTCCCCGTAGGACACTGGCAGGAGACTGGGTATATCTGCTTCCCGTTCTCACCTGAGTGCTACAGATTCCAGCTTTGACAGCTACACTCTACTCAACCGGAGCAGTAAGTTGAACCTCAACTGATGGCACTTTGTGAAAGTGTTGAGAACTAGAGCTCAGTTGTTTGGCCCGCCACCTCTGTCCATCCAGCACTATGGACGGCACTGCCTACATCTGGCTCTAATTAGGCCACAGTTGTGTTCAGCCAAATGACCTCTGCCAGGAACACTCAGAATGAGGTTCTGAGTTATTGCAACATAGGAGCCTTTCACTGCTTTCAAGGCTTCTTAGGAAAAATTCCGGAATGTTGCTGCTGGCAGGCCTCCAGATCTTCCGGGTTAACATCTGCTTGTAAATCCCCCGTGGTTTCTTGTACACCCGTGAAATTTGGATAGGTTATACAGTATGCATTGCTGCACAATTGCGCTTGCCTAGCTCTGCCGCGGTTGCAAACATTCAGGCGTGCAGCCAGATAGGCTGGTTCCCGTAGGACACTGCCACAGGATTGGGTATATCTGCTTCCCGTTCTTCTCACCTGAGTGCTACTGATGCCAGCTTTGACTGCTACACTCTACTCAACCGGAGCAGTAAGTTGAACCTCAACTGATGTCACTTTGTGAAAGTGTTGAGAACGAGAGCTCAGTCCTTTGGCACGCCACCAATGTCCATCCAGCACTAGGGACGGCACTGCCTACATCTGGCTCTAATTAGTCCACGGTTGTTTTCACCCGAATGACCTCTGCCGGGAACACTCAGAATGAGGTTCTGAGTTACTATAACATAGTAGCGTTTCACTGCTTTCAAGGCTTCACAGGAAGAATTAAGTAATTTTGCTGCCGGCAGGCCTCCGTGTGTTCCGGGTGAACATCTCCTTCTAAATCCCCCGTGGTTTCTTGTCCACCCGTGAAATTTGGCCAGGTTATGCAGTTTCCATTGCTGCACAATTGCGCCTGACTAGCTCTGCCACGGTTGCAAACATTCAGGCGTGGCAGCCAGAAAGGCTGGTCCCCGTAGGACACTGTCAGCGGAGTGGGTATATCTGCTTCCCGTTCTTCTCACCTGAGTGCTACTGATTCCAGCTTTGAATGCTACACTCTACTCAACCGGAGCAGTAAGTTGAACCTCAGCTTATGGCACTTTATGAAAGTATTGAGAAGTAGAGCTCAGTTGTTTGGCAAGCCCCCACTGTCCATCCAGTACTATGGACGGCACTGCTTACATCCTGCTCTAATTAGTCCTCAGGTGTGTTCAGCGGAATGACCTCTGCCGGGAACACTCAGAATGAGGTTCTGAGTTATTGCAACATAGGAGCCTTTCACTGCTTTCAAGGCTTCTTAGGAAAAATTCCGGAATGTTGCTGCTGGCAGGCCTCCAGATCTTCCGGGTTAACATCTGCTTGTAAATCCCCCGTGGTTTCTTGTACACCCGTGAAATTTGGATAGGTTATACAGTATGCATTGCTGCACAATTGCGCTTGCCTAGCTCTGCCGCGGTTGCAAACATTCAGGCGTGCAGCCAGATAGGCTGGTTCCCGTAGGACACTGCCACAGGATTGGGTATATCTGCTTCCCGTTCTTCTCACCTGAGTGCTACTGATGCCAGCTTTGACTGCTACACTCTACTCAACCGGAGCAGTAAGTTGAACCTCAACTGATGTCACTTTGTGAAAGTGTTGAGAACGAGAGCTCAGTCCTTTGGCACGCCACCAATGTCCATCCAGCACTAGGGACGGCACTGCCTACATCTGGCTCTAATTAGTCCACGGTTGTTTTCACCCGAATGACCTCTGCCGGGAACACTCAGAATGAGGTTCTGAGTTACTATAACATAGTAGCGTTTCACTGCTTTCAAGGCTTCACAGGAAGAATTAAGTAATTTTGCTGCCGGCAGGCCTCCGTGTGTTCCGGGTGAACATCTCCTTCTAAATCCCCCGTGGTTTCTTGTCCACCCGTGAAATTTGGCCAGGTTATGCAGTTTCCATTGCTGCACAATTGCGCCTGACTAGCTCTGCCACGGTTGCAAACATTCAGGCGTGGCAGCCAGAAAGGCTGGTCCCCGTAGGACACTGTCAGCGGAGTGGGTATATCTGCTTCCCGTTCTTCTCACCTGAGTGCTACTGATTCCAGCTTTGAATGCTACACTCTACTCAACCGGAGCAGTAAGTTGAACCTCAGCTTATGGCACTTTATGAAAGTATTGAGAAGTAGAGCTCAGTTGTTTGGCAAGCCACCACTGTCCATCCAGTACTATGGACGGCACTGCTTACATCCTGCTCTAATTAGTCCTCAGGTGTGTTCAGCGGAATGACCTCTGCCGGGAACACTCAGAATGAGGTTCTGAATTATTGCAACATAGGAGCGTTTCACTGCTTTCAAGGCTTCTTAGGAAGAATTCCGGAATGTTGCTGCCGGCAGGCCTCAGGCTGTTCCGGGTGAACATCTCCTTGTAAATCCCCCGTGGTTTCTTGTACACCCGTGACATTTGGCCAGGTTATGCAGTTTGCATTGCTGCACATTGCGCCTGCCTAGCTCTGCCGGGGTTGCAAACATTCAGGCGTGGCAGCCAGATAGGCTGGTCCCGGTAGGACACTGCCAGCGGACTGGGCATATCTGTTTCACGTTCTTCTCACCTGAGTGCTACTGATTCCAGCTTTGACGGCTACACTCTACTCAACCGGAGCAGTAAGTTGAACCTCAACTGATGGCATTTTGTGAAATTGTTGAGAACTAGAGCTCAGTTGTTTGGCACGCCACCACTGTCCATCCAGCACTATGGACCTCACTGCCTATATCTGGCTCTAATTAGTCCACGGTTGTGTTCAGCCGAATGACCTCTGCCGGGAACACTCAGAATGAGGTTCTGAGTTATTGCAACTTTGGAGCGTTTCACTGCTTTCAAGGCTTCATAGGAAGAATTCCGCATGGTATCTTCCTGCCGGCAGGAATCCGGCTGTTCCGGGTGAACATCTCCCTTTAAATCCCCGGTGGTTTCTTGTACACCCGTGAAATTTGGCCAGGTTATGCATTATGCATTGCTGCACAATTGCGCCTGCCTAGCTCTGCTGCGGTTGCAAACATTCAGGCGTGCAGCCAGATAGGCTGGTTCCCGTAGGACACTGCCACAGGATTGGGTATATCTGCTTCCCGTTCTTCTCACCTGAGTGCTACTGATGCCAGCTTTGACGGCTACACTCTACACAACCGGAGCAGTAAGTTGAACCTCAACTGATGTCACTTTGTGAAAGTGTTGAGAACGTGAGCTCAGTTGTTTGGCACGCCACCAATGTCAATCCAGCACTAGGGACGGCACTTCCTACATCTGGCTCTAATTAGTCCACGGTTGTGTTCAGCAGAATGAACTCTGCCGGGAACACTCAGAATGAGGTTCTGAGTTACTATAACATAGGAGCGTTTCACTGCTTTCAAGGCTTCACAGGAAGAATTTAGGAATTTTGCTGCCGGCAGGCCTCCGGCTGTTCCGGGTGAACATCTGCTTGTAAATCCCCCGTGGTTTCTTGTACACCTGTGAAATTTGGCCAGGTTATGCAGTTTGCATTGCTGCACAATTGCGCCTGACTAGCTCTGCCGCGGTTGCAAACATTCAGGCGTGCAGCCAGATAGGCTGGTCCCCGTACGACACTGTCAGCGCACTGGGTATATCTGCTTCCGTCCTTCTCACCTGAGTGCTACTGATTCCAGCTTCGAAGGCTACACTCTACTCAACCGGAGCAGTAAGATGAACCTCAACTTATGGCACTTTATGAAAGTGTTGAGAACTAGAGCTGAGTTGTTTCGCACGCCACCACTGTCCATCCTGCACTGTGGACGGCACTGCCTACATCTGGCTCTAATTAGTCCACGGTTGTGTTCAGCCGGATGACCTCTGCCGGGAACACTCAGAATGAGGTTCTTAATTATTGCAACATAGTAGCGTTTCACTGCTTTCAAGGCTTCTTTGGAAGAATTCCGGAATCTTGCTGGCGGCCAGGCTCCGGCTGTTCCGGGTGAACATCTCCAGGTAAATCCCCCGTGTTTTCTTGTCCACCCGTGAAATTTGTCCAGGTTATGCAGTTTGCATTGCTTAACAATAGCGCCTGCCTAGCTCTGCCGCGGTTGCAAACATTCAGGCGTGGCAGCCATATAGGCTGGTCCCCGTAGGACACTGCCAGCGGACTGTGTATATCTGCTTCCCGTTCTTCTCACCTGAGTGCTACATATTCCAGCTTTGACGGCTACACTCTACTCAACCGGAGCAGTGAGTTGAACCTCAACTGATGGCACTTTCTGAAAGTGTTGAGAACTAGAGCTCAGTTGTTTGGCACGTCACCACTGTCCATCCAGCACTATGGACGGCACAGCATACATCTGTCTCTAATTAGTCCACGCTTGTGTTCAGCCGAATGACCTCTGCCGGGAACACTCAGAATGAGTTTCTGAGTTATTGCAACATACGAGCGTTTCACTCCTTTCAAGGCTTCTTAGGCAGAATTCCAGAGTCTTGCTGCAGGCAGGACTCCGGCTGTTCCGGGTGAACATCTCCCGGTAAATCCCCCGTGGTTTCTTGTACAACCCAGAAATTTGGCCAGGTTATGCAGTTTGCATTGCAGCACAATTGCGCCTGCCTAGCTCTGCCGCGGTTGCAAACATTCAGGCATGGAAGCCAGATAGGCAGGTCCCCGTAGGACACTGCCACAGGATTGGGTATATCTGCTTCCCGTTCTTCTCACCTGAGTGCTACTGATTCCAGCTTATACGATAACACTCGACTAAACCGGAGCAGTAAGTTGAACCTCAACTGATGGCACTTTGTGAAAGTGTTGAGAACTAGAGCTCAGTTGTTCGACACGCCACCACTGTCCATCCAGCACTATGGACGGCACTGCATACCTCTGGCTCTAAATAGTCCAGGGTTGTGTTCAGCCGAATGACCTCTGCTGGGAACACTCAGAATGAGGTTCTGAGATATTGCAACTTAGGAGCGTTTCACTGCTTTCAAGGCTTCTTAGGAAAAATTCCGGAATGTTGCTGCTGGCAGGGCTCCAGCTCTTCCGGGTGAACATCTGCTTGTAAATCCCCCGTGGTTTCTAGTTCACCCATGAAATTTGGCCAGGTTATGCAGTTTGCATTGCTGCATAATTGCCCCTGCCTAGCTCTGCCGCGGTTACAAACATTCACGCGTGGCAGCCAGATAGGCTGGTCGCCGTAGGACACTGCCAACGGACTGGGTATATCTCCTTCCTGTTCTTCTCACCTGAGTGCTACTGATTCCAGATTTGAAGGCTACACTCTACTCAACCGGAGCAGTAAGTTGAACCTCAACTTATGGCACTTTATGAAAGTGTTGATGAGTAGATCTCAGTTGTTTGGCATGCCACCACTGTCCATCCAGCACTATGGACGTCACCGCATACATCTGGCTCTAATTAGTCCACGATTGTGTTCAGCCACATGACCTCTGCCAGGAACACTCAGAATGAGTTTCTGAGTTATTGTAACATAGGAGCGTTTCACTGCTTTCAAGGCTTTTTGGAAGAATTCCGGAATGTTGCTGCCGGCAGGCCTCCGGCTGCTCCGGGTGAACATCTCCTTGTAAATCCCCCGTGGTTTCTTGAACACCAGTGAAATTTGGCCAGGTTATGCAGTTTGCATTGCTGCACAATTGCGCCTGCCTAGCTCTGCCACGGTTGCAAACATTCAGGAGTGGCCACCAGATAGGCTGGTCCCCGTAGGACACTGCTAGGGGACTGGGTATATCTGTTTCCAGTTCTTCTCACCTGAGTGTTACTGATTCCAGCTTTGACGGTTACACTCTACTCAACCGGACCAGTAAGTTGAACCTCAACTTATGGCACTTTATGAAAGTGTTGAGAACTAGAGCTCAGTTGTTTGGCACGCCACCACTGTCCATCCAGCAGTATGGACGGCACTGACTACATCTGGCTCTAATTAGTCCACGGTTGTGTTCAGCCGAATGACCTCTGCCGGGAACACTCAGAATGAGGTTCTTAATTATTGCAACATAGTAGAGTTTCACTGCTTTCAAGGCTTCTTCGGAAGAATTCCGGAATCTTGCTGGCGGCCAAGCTCCGGCTGTTCTGGGTGAACATCTCCTTGTAAATCCCCCGTGGTTTCTTGTCCACCCGTGAAATTTGTCCAGGTTATGCAGTTTGCATTGCTGCACAATTGTGCCTGCCTAGCTCTGCCGCGGTTGCAAACATTCAGGCGTGGCAGCGAGATAGGCTGGTCCCCGAAGGACAATGCCAGCGGACTGGATATATCTGCTTCCCGTTCTTCTCACCTGAGTGCTACTGATTCCAGCTTTGATGGCTACACTCTACTCAATCGGAGCAGTAAGTTGAACGTCAACTGATGGCACTTTGTGAAAGTGTTGAGAACTAGCCACCATTATCCATCCAGCACTATGGACGGCACTTCCTACATCTGGCTCTAATTAGTCCACGGTTGTGTTCAGCCGAATGACCTCTGCCGGGAACACTCAGAATGAGGATCTGAGTTATTGCACCATAGGAGCGTTTCACTGCTTTCAAGGCTTCATAGGAAGAATTCCGCACGGTATCTTGCTGGTGGCAGGAATCCGGCTGTTCCGGGTGAACATCTCCCTTTAAATCCCCGGTGGTTTCTTGTACACCCGTGAAATTTGGCCAGGTTATGCAGTTTGCATTGCTGCACAATTGCGCCTGCCTAGCTCTGCCGCGGTTGCAAACATTCAGGCGTGCAGCCAGATAGGCTAGTTCCCGTAGGACACTGCCACAGGATTGGGCATATTTGCTTCCCGTTCTTTTCAACTGAGTGCTACTGATGCCAGCTTTGACTGCTACACTCTACTCAACCGGAGCAGTGAGTTGAACCTCAACTGATGGCACTTTGTGAAAGTGTTGAGAACTAGAGCTCAGTTGTTCGACACGCCACCACTCTCCATCCAGCACTATGGACGGCACTGCCTACATCTGGATCTAATTAGTCCAGGGATCTGTTCAGCCGAATGACCTCTGCCGAGCACACTCAGAATGAGGATCTGACTTATTGCAACATAGGAGCGTTTCATTGCTTTCAAGGCTTCTAAGGAAGAATTCCGGAATCTTGCTGCCGGCATTCCTCAGGCTCTTCCGGGTGAACATCTCCTTGTAAATCCCCGGTGGTTTCTTGTACACCCCTGAAATTTGGCCAGCTTATGCAGTTTGCATTGCTGCACAATTGCGCCTGCCTAGCTCTCCCGGGGTTGCAAACATTCAGGCGTGGCAGCCAGATAGGCTGGTCCCCGTAGGACACTGGCAGGAGACTGGGTATATCTGCTTCCCGTTCTCACCTGAGTGCTACAGATTCCAGCTTTGACAGCTACACTCTACTCAACCGGAGCAGTAAGTTGAACCTCAACTGATGGCACTTTGTGAAAGTGTTGAGAACTAGAGCTCAGTTGTTTGGCCCGCCACCTCTGTCCATCCAGCACTATGGACGGCACTGCCTACATCTGGCTCTAATTAGGCCACAGTTGTGTTCAGCCAAATGACCTCTGCCAGGAACACTCAGAATGAGGTTCTGAGTTATTGCAACATAGGAGCCTTTCACTGCTTTCAAGGCTTCTTAGGAAAAATTCCGGAATGTTGCTGCTGGCAGGCCTCCAGATCTTCCGGGTTAACATCTGCTTGTAAATCCCCCGTGGTTTCTTGTACACCCGTGAAATTTGGATAGGTTATACAGTATGCATTGCTGCACAATTGCGCCTGCCTAGCTCTGCCGCGGTTGCAAACATTCAGGCGTGCAGCCAGATAGGCTGGTTCCCGTAGGACACTGCCACAGGATTGGGTATATCTGCTTCCCGTTCTTCTCACCTGAGTGCTACTGATGCCAGCTTTGACTGCTACACTCTACTCAACCGGAGCAGTAAGTTGAACCTCAACTGATGTCACTTTGTGAAAGTGTTGAGAACGAGAGCTCAGTCCTTTGGCACGCCACCAATGTCCATCCAGCACTAGGGACGGCACTGCCTACATCTGGCTCTAATTAGTCCACGGTTGTTTTCACCCGAATGACCTCTGCCGGGAACACTCAGAATGAGGTTCTGAGTTACTATAACATAGTAGCGTTTCACTGCTTTCAAGGCTTCACAGGAAGAATTAAGTAATTTTGCTGCCGGCAGGCCTCCGTGTGTTCCGGGTGAACATCTCCTTCTAAATCCCCCGTGGTTTCTTGTCCACCCGTGAAATTTGGCCAGGTTATGCAGTTTCCATTGCTGCACAATTGCGCCTGACTAGCTCTGCCACGGTTGCAAACATTCAGGCGTGGCAGCCAGAAAGGCTGGTCCCCGTAGGACACTGTCAGCGGAGTGGGTATATCTGCTTCCCGTTCTTCTCACCTGAGTGCTACTGATTCCAGCTTTGAATGCTACACTCTACTCAACCGGAGCAGTAAGTTGAACCTCAGCTTATGGCACTTTATGAAAGTATTGAGAAGTAGAGCTCAGTTGTTTGGCAAGCCACCACTGTCCATCCAGTACTATGGACGGCACTGCTTACATCCTGCTCTAATTAGTCCTCAGGTGTGTTCAGCGGAATGACCTCTGCCGGGAACACTCAGAATGAGGTTCTGAATTATTGCAACATAGGAGCGTTTCACTGCTTTCAAGGCTTCTTAGGAAGAATTCCGGAATGTTGCTGCCGGCAGGCCTCAGGCTGTTCCGGGTGAACATCTCCTTGTAAATCCCCCGTGGTTTCTTGTACACCCGTGACATTTGGCCAGGTTATGCAGTTTGCATTGCTGCACATTGCGCCTGCCTAGCTCTGCCGGGGTTGCAAACATTCAGGCGTGGCAGCCAGATAGGCTGGTCCCGGTAGGACACTGCCAGCGGACTGGGCATATCTGTTTCACGTTCTTCTCACCTGAGTGCTACTGATTCCAGCTTTGACGGCTACACTCTACTCAACCGGAGCAGTAAGTTGAACCTCAACTGATGGCATTTTGTGAAATTGTTGAGAACTAGAGCTCAGTTGTTTGGCACGCCACCACTGTCCATCCAGCACTATGGACCTCACTGCCTATATCTGGCTCTAATTAGTCCACGGTTGTGTTCAGCCGAATGACCTCTGCCGGGAACACTCAGAATGAGGTTCTGAGTTATTGCAACTTTGGAGCGTTTCACTGCTTTCAAGGCTTCATAGGAAGAATTCCGCATGGTATCTTCCTGCCGGCAGGAATCCGGCTGTTCCGGGTGAACATCTCCCTTTAAATCCCCGGTGGTTTCTTGTACACCCGTGAAATTTGGCCAGGTTATGCAGTTTGCATTGCTGCACAATTGCGCCTGCCTAGCTCTGCCGCGGTTGCAAACATTCAGGCGTGGCAGCCAGATAGGCTGGTCCCCGTAGTACACTGCCAGGGACTGGGCATAACTGCTTCCCATTTTTCTCACCCGAGTGCTACTGATTCCAGCTTTGACGGCTACACTCTACTCAACCGGAGCAGTAAGTTGAACCTCAACTGATGGCAGTTTGTGAAAGTGTTGAGAACTAGAGCTCAGTTGTTTGGCACGCCACCACTGACCATCCAGCACTATGGACGGCACTACCTACATCTGGCTCTAATTAGTCCAAGGTTGTGTTCAGCCGAATGAAGTCTGCCGGGAACACGCAGAATGAAGTTCTGAGATACTTCAACATAGGAGCGTTTCACTGCTTTCAAGGCTTCTTAGGAAGAATTCCGGAATCTTGCTGCTGGCAGGTCTCAAGCTCTTCCGGGTGAACATCTCCTTGTAATTGCCCCGTGGTTTCTTTTAAACCCATGAAATGTGACCAGGTTATGAAGTTTGCATTGCTGCACAATTGTGCCTGCCTAGCTCTGCCGCGGTTGGAAACATTCAGGCGTGGCAGCCAGATAGGCTGGTCCCCGTAGGACACTGCCAGGGACTGGGCATATCTTCCCCCCATTTTTCTCAACCGAGTGCTACTGATTCCAGCTTTGACGGCTACACTCTACTCAACCGGAGCAGTAAGTTGAACCTGAACTGATGGCACTTTGTGAAAGTGTTGAGAACTAGAGCTCAGTTGTTTGGCACGCCACCACTGACCATCCAGCACTATGGACATCACTGCCTACATCTGGCTCTAATTAGTCCACGGTTGTGTTCAGCCGAATGACCTCTGCCGGGAACATGCAGAATGAGGTTCTGAGATACTTCAACATAGGAGCGTTTCACTGCTTTCAAGGCTTCTTAGGAAGAATTCCGGAATCTTGCTGCTGGCAGGCCTCAAGCTCTTCTGGGTGAACATCTCCTTGTAAATGCCCCGTGGTTTCTTTTAAACCCATGAAATGTGACCAGGTTATGAAGTTTGCATTGCTGCACAATTGGCCTGCCTAGCTCTGTCGTGGTTGCAAACATTCAGGCGTGGAAGCCAGGTAGGCTGGTCCCATAAGACACTGCCAGCGGACTGGGTATATTTGCTTTCCGTTCTTCTCACCTGAGTGCTACTGATTCCAGCTTTGACGGCTACACTCTACTCAACCGGAGCAGTAAGTTGAACCTCAACTCATGGCACTTTGTGAAAGTGTTGAGAACTAGAGCTCAGTTGTTTGGCACGCCACCACTGTCCATCCAGCACGATGGAAGGCACTGCCTACATCTGGCTCTAATTAGTCCACGGTTGTGTTCAGCCGAATAACTTCTGCCGGGAACACTCAGAATGAGGTTCTGAATTATTGCAACATAGTAGCGTTTCACTTCTTTCAAGGCTTCTTCGGAAGAATTCCGGATGTTGCTGCCGGCAGGCCTCCGGTTGTTCCGTGTGAACATCTATTTGTAAATCCCCCGTGGTTTCTTGAACACCAGTGAAATTTGGCCACGATATGCAGTTTGCATTGCTGCACAATTGCGCCTGCCAAGCTCTGCCGCGGTTGCAAACATTCAGGCGTGGCCACCAGATAGGCTGGTCCCCGTAGGGCACTGCCAGGGGACTGGGTATATTTGCTTCCCGTTCTTCTCACCTGAGTGCTATTGATTCCAGCTTTGACGGGTACACTCTACTCAACCAGAGCAGTAAGTTGAACCTCAACTTATGGCACTCTGTGAAAGTGTTGAGAACTAGAGCTCAGTTGTTTCGCCCGCCACCACTGTCCATCCAGCACATGGACGGCACTGCCTACCTCTGGATCTAATTAGTGCACGGTTGTGTTCAACCGAATGATCTCTGCCGTTAACACTCAGAATGAGGTTCTGAGTTATTGCAACACAGGAGCATTCACTGCTTTCAAGGCTTCTTTGGAAGAATTCCGGAATCTTTCTGCCGGCAGGCCTCCGGCTCTTCCAGGTGAACATCTCCTTGTAAATCCCCGGTAGTTTCTAGTACACCCCTAAAATTTGTCCAGGTTATGCAGTTTGCATTGCTGCACAATTGCGCCTGCCTAGCTCTGCCGGGCTTGCAAACATCCAGACGTGGCAGCTAGATAGACTGGTCCCCTTTGGACACTGCCAGAGGACTGGGTATATCTCTTCCATTCTCACCTGAGTGCTACTGATTCCCGATTTGACGGCTAAACTCTACTCAACCGGAGCACTAAGTTGAACCTCAACTGATGGCACTTTGTGATAGTGTTGAGAACTAGAGCTCAGTTGTTTGGCTCGCCACCACTGTCCATCCAGCAATGTGGACGGCACTGCCTACATCTGGCTCTATTTAGTCCACGGTTGTGTTCAGTGGAATGACCTCTGCCGGGAACACTCAGAATGAGGTTCTGAGTTATTGCAATATAGGAGCGTTTCACTGCTTTCAAGGCTTCTTAGGAAGAATTCCAGAGTCTTCCTGCCGGCAAGACTCCGGCTGTTCCGGGTGAACATCTCCTGGTAAATTCCCCGTGGTTCCTTGTACAACCCTGAAATTTGGCTAGGATATGCAGTTTGCATTGCTGCACAATTGCGCCTGCCTAGCTCTGCCGCGGTTGCAAACATTCAGACGTGGCAGCCAGATAGGCTGTTCCCCATAAGACACTGCCAGCGGACTGGGTATATCTGCCTCCCGTTCTTCTCAACTGAGTGCTACTTATTCCAGCTTTGACGGCTACACTCTACTCAACCGGAGCAGTGAGTTGAACCGCAACTGATGGCACTTTGTGATAGTGTTGAGAACTAGAGCTCAGTTGTTTGGCAAGCCACCACTGTCCATCCAGCACTCTGGACGGCATTGCATACATCTGTCTCTAATTAATCCACACTTGTGTTCAGCCGAATGACCTCTGCCGAACTCTCAGATTGAGGTTCTGAGTTATTGCAACATAGGAGATTTTCACTGCTTTCAAGGCTTCTTAGGACGAATTCCGGAATCTTGCAGCCGGCAGGCCTCCGGCTGTTCCGGGTGAACATCTCCTTGTAAATCCCCGGTGGTTTCTTGGACAACCCTGAAATTTGGCCAGGTTATGCAGTTTGCATTGCTGCACAATTGCGCCTGCCTAGTTATGCCGCCGTTGCAAACATTCAGGCGTGGCAGCCAGATAGGCTGGTCCCCGTAGGACACTGCCAGCAGACTGGGTATATCTGCTTCCCGTTATTTTCAGCGGAATGCTACGGATTCCAGCTTAGACGTCTACACTCTACTCAATCGGAGCAGGGAGTTGAACCTCAATTGATGGCACTTTGTGAAACTGTTGTGAACTAGAGCTCAGTTGTTTGGCACGCCACCACTGTCCATCCAGCACTATGGACGGCACTGCCTACATCTGGCTCTAATTAGTCCACGGTTCTGTTCAGCCAAATAACCTCTGCCGGGAAGACTCAGAATGAGGTTCTGAATTATTGCAACATAGGAGCGTTTCACTGCTTTCAAGGCTTCTAAGGAAGAATTCCGGAATCTTGCTGCCGACAAAACCCCGGCTATTCCGGGTGAACATCTCCTTGTAAATCCCCCGTGGTTTCTTGAATACCCGTGAAATTTGGCCAGGTTATTCAGTTTGCATTGCTGCACAGTTGCGCCTGCCTAGCTCTCCCGGGGTTGCAAACATTCAGGCGTGGCAGCCAGATAGGCTGGTCCCCGTAGGACACTGCCAGCGGACTGGGAATATCTGCTTCCCGTTCTCACCTGAGTGCTACTGATTCCAGCTTTGATGGCTACACTCTACTCAACCAGAGCAGTAAGTTGAACCTCAACTGATGGGAATTTGTGAAAGTGTTGAGAATTAGAGCTCAGTTGTTTGGCCCGCCACCACTGTCCATCCAGCACTATGGACGGCACTGCCTACATCTGGCTCTAATTAGTGCACGGTTGTGTTCAGCCGAATGACCTCTGCCGGGAACACTCACAATGAGGTTCTGAGTTCTTGCAACGTAGGACCGTTTCACTGCTTTCAAGGATTCTTAGGAAGAATTCCGGAATATTGCTGCTGTCAGTCCTCCGGCTGTTTCGGGTAAACATCTCCTTGTAAATCCCCCGTGGTTTCTTGTACACCCGTGAAATTTGGACATGTTATACAGTTTGCATTGCTGCACAATTGCGCCAGCCTAGCTCTGCCTCGGTTGCAAATATTCAGGCGTGGCAACCAGATAGGCTGGTCCCCGTAAGACACTGCCAGCCGACTGGGTATACATGCTTCCCGTTCTTCTGACCTGAGTGCTACTGATTCCAGGTTTGACGGCTACACTCTACTCAACCGGAGCAGTGAGTTGAACCGCAACTGATGGCACTTTGTGAAAGTGTTGAGAACTAGAGCTCAGTTGTTTGTCACGCCACCACTATCCATCCAGCACTATGGACGGCACTGCCTACATCTGGCTCTAATTAGTCCACGGTTGTGTTCAGCCGAATGACATCTGCCGGGAACTCTCAGAATGAGGTTCTGAGTTACTACAACATAGGAGCATTTCACTGCTTTCAAGTCTTCTTCGGAAAAATTCCGGAATCTTGCTGGCGGCAGGCCTCAGGGTGTTTCGGGTGAACATCTCCTCGTAAATAACCCGTGGTTTCTTGTAGAACCCTGAAATTTGGCTAGGTTATGCAGTTTGCATTGCTGCACAATTGCGCCTGCCTAACTCTGCCGCGGTTGCAAACATTCAAGCGTGGCAGCCAGATAGGCTGGTGCCCATAGGACACTGCCAGCTGAGAGGGTATATCTCCTTCCCGTTCTCACCTGAGTGCTACTGATTCCAGCTTTGACGGCTACACTCTACTCAACCGGTGCAGTTACTTGAACCTCAACTGATGGCACTTTGTGAAAGTGTTGAGAACTAGAGCTCAGTTGTTTGGCAAGCAACCACTGTCCATAGAGCACTATGGACGGCACTGCAAACATCTGGTTCTAATTACTCCACCGTTGTGTTCAGCCAAATGTCCTCTGCCGGGAACACTCAGAATGAGATTCTGAGTTATTGCAACATAGGAGCGTTTCATTGCTTTCAAGGCTTCTTTGGAAGAATTCCGGAATCTTGCTGCGGGCAGGCCGCCGGCTGTTCCGGGTGAATATGTCCTTGTAAATCCCCAGTGGTTTCTTGTACACCCGTGAAATTTGGCCAGGTTATGCAGTTTGCATTGCTGCACAATTCTGCATGCCTAGCTCTGCCGCGGTTGCAAACATTCAGGCGTGGCAGCCAGATAGGATGGTCCCCGTAGGACACTGCCAGGGGACTGGGTATATCTGCTTCCCGTTCTCACCTGAGTGCTACTGAAACCAGCTTTGACGGCTACACTCTACTCAACCGGAGCAGTAAGTTCAAACTCAACTGATGGCACTTTGTGAAAGTGTTTAGAACTAGAGCTCAGTTGTTTGGCCCGGCACCACTGTCCATCCAGTACTATAGACGGCACTGCCTACATCTGGCTCTAATTAGTCCACGGTAGTTTTCATCTGCATGACCTCTGCCAGGAACACTCAGAATGAGGTTCTGAGTTATTGCAACATAGGAGCGTTTCACTGATTTCAAGGCTTCTTAGGAAGAATTCCGGAAGCTTGCAGCAGGCAGGCCTCTGGCTGTTCCGGGTGAACATCTCCTTGTAAATCCCCGGTGGTTTCTTGGACAACCCTGAAATTTGGCCAGGTTATGCAGTTTGCATTGCTGCACAATGTCGCCTGCCTAGCTCTGCCGCTGTTGCAAACATTCAGGCATGGCAGCCAGATAGGCTGGTCCCCGTAGGACACTGCCAGCAGACTGGGTATATGTGCTTCCCGTTATTTTCAGCTGAATGCTACTGATTCCAGCTTAGACAGCTACACTCTACTCAACCGGAGCAGGGAGTTGAACCTCAACTGATGGCACTTTGTGAAACTGTTGAGAACTAGAGCTCAATTGTTTGGCACGCCACCACTGTCCATCCAGCACTATGGACGGCACTGCCTTCATCTGGCTCTAATTAGTCCACGGTTCTGTTCAGCCAAATGACCTCTGCCGGGAACACTCAGAATGAGGTTCTGATTTATTGCAACATAGGAGCGTTTCAGTGCTTTCAAGGCTTCTTAGGAAGAATTCCGGAATGTTGCTGCCGGCAGGCCTCAAGCTGTTCTGGGTGAACATCTCCTTGTAAATCCTCCGTGATTTCATGTACACACGTGAAATTTGGCCAGTTTATGCAGTTTAGATTGCTGCACAATTGTGCTAGCCTAGCTCTGTCGCACTTGCAAACATTCAGGCGTGGCAGCCAGATAGGCTGGTCCCCGTGGGACACTGCCAGCGGACTGTGTATATCTGCTTCCCGTTCTTCTCACCTGAGTGCTACTGATTCCAACTTTGACGGCTACACTCTACTCAAACGGTGCAGTTAGTGGAACCTCAACTGATGGCACTTTGTGAAAGTGTTGAGCACTGGAGTTCAGTTGTTTGGCAAGGCACCACTGTCCATAGAGCACTATGGACGGCACTGCCTACATCTGGTTCTAATTACTCCACCGTTGTGTTCAGCCAAATGTCCTCTGCCGGGAACACTCAGAATGAGATTCTGAGTTATTGCAACATTGGAGCGTTTCACTGCTTTCAAGGCTTTTGAGGAAGGATTCCGGAAAATTGCTGTGGGCAGGCCACCGTCTGTTCCTGGTGAACATCTCCCTGTAAATCCCCTGAGGTTTCTTTTACACCCGCGAAATTTGGCAAGGTTATGCAGTTTGCATTGCTGCACAATTGCGCCTGCCTAGCTCTGCCGCGGATGCAAACATTCAGTCGTGGCAGCCAGATTGGCTGGTCCACGTAAGACACTGCCAGCGAACTGGGTATATTTGCTTCCCGTTCTTCTCACCTAAGTGCTACTCATTCCAACTTTGACGGCTACACTCTACTTAACCGGACCAGTAAGTTGAACCTCAACTTATGGCACTTTGTGAAATTGTTGAGAACTAGAGGTCAGTTGTTTGGCACGCCACCACTGTCCATCCAGCACTTTGGACGCCATTGCCTACCTCTGGCTCTAATTAGTGCACGGTTGTGTTCAGCCGAATGACCTCTGCCGTTAACACTCAGAATGAGGTTCTGAGTAATTGCAACATAGGAGCGTTTCACTGCTTTGAAGGCTTCTTTCGAAGAATTCCGGAATCTTGCTGCCGGCAGGACTCCGGATGTTCCGGGTGAATATCTCCTGGTAAATCCCCCGTGGTTTCTTGTACAACCCTGAAATTTGGCCAGGTTATGCAGTTTGCATTGCTGCACAATTGCGCCTGCCTAGCTCTCCTGCGGTTGCAAACATTCAGGCATGGCAGCCAGATAGGCTGGTCCCCGTAGGACACTGCCAGCAGACTGGGTTTATCTGCTTCCCGTTCTCACCTGAGTGCTACTGATTCCCGCTTTGACAGCTACACTCTACTCAACCGGAGCATTAAGTTGAACCTCAACTGATGGCACTTTGTGAAAGTGTTGAGAACTAGAGCTCAGTTGTTTTGCACGCCACCACTGTCCATCCAGCACTATGGACGGCACTGCCTACATCTGTCGGTAATTAGTCCACGGTTGTGTTCAGCCGAATGACCTCTGCCGGGAACACTCAGAATGAGGTTCTGAGTTATTGCAACATAGGAGCGTTTCACTGCTTTCAAGGCTTCTTAGGATGAATTCCAGAATCTTGCTGGCGGCAGGCCTCCGGCTGTTCGGGTTAACATCTCTTGTAAATCCCCCGTGGTTTCTTGTACAACCCTGAAATTTGGCCAGGTTATGCAGTTTGCATTGCTGCACAATTGGGCCTGCCTAGTTCTGCCGCGCTTGCAAACATTCAGGCATGGCAACCCGATAGGCTGGTCCCAGTAGGACACTGCCATCAGACTGGTTATATCTGCTTCCCCTTATCCTCAGCTGAGTGCTACTAATTCCAGCTTAGACGGCTACACTCTACTCAACCAGAGCAGTGAGTTGAACCTCAACTGATGGCACTTTGTGAAAGTGTTGAGAACTAGAGCTCAGTTGTTTGGCACGCCACCACCCTCCATCCAGCACTATGGACGACACTGCCTACATCTGGCTCTTATTAGTCCACGGTTCTGTTCAGCCGAATGACCTCTGCTGGGAACACTCAGAATGAGTATCTGAGTTTTTGCAACACAGGAGCGTTTCACTGCTTTCAAGGCTTCTAAGGAAGAATACCGGAATCTTGCTGCCGGCAGTCCTATGGCTCTTCCGGGTGAACATCTCCTTGTAAATCCCCGGTGGTTTCTTGTACACCCCTGAAATTTGGCCAGGTTATGCAGTTTGCATTGCTGCACAATTGCGCCTGCCTAGCTGTGCCGCGGTTGGAAACATTCAGGCATGGCAGCCAGATAGGCTGGTCCCCGTAGGACACTGCCAGCGGACTGGGAATATCTGCTTCCCGTTCTTCTCACCTGAGTGCTACTGATTCCAGCTTTGACGGCTACACTCTACTCAACCGTCGCAGTAAGTTGAACCTCAACTGATGGCACTATGTGAAAGTGTTGAGAACTAGAGCTTAGTTGTTTGGCCCGCCACCACTCTCCGTCCAGCACTATGGATGGCAATGCCTACATCTGGCTCTAATTAGTCCACGGTTGTGTTCAGCAGAATGGCCTCTGCCGGGAACAATCAGAATGAGGTTCTGAGTAATTGCAACATAGGAGCGTTTCACTGCTTTCAAGGCTTCTTAGGAAAAATTCCGGAATGATGCTGCTGGCAGGCCTAAGGCTCTTCCTGATGAACATCGGCTTGTAAATCCCCCGTGGTTTCTTGTACACCCGTGAAATTTGGCCAGGTAATGCAGTTTGCATCGCTGCACAATTGCGCCTGCCTAGCTCTGCCGCGGTTGCAAACATTCAGGCGTGGCAGCCATAGAGGCTGGTCCCCGTAGGACACTGCCAGCGGACTGGTTATATCTGCTTCCCGTTCTTCTCACCTGAGTGCTACTGATTCCAGCTTTGACGGCTACACTGTACTCAACCGGAGCAGTAAGATGAACCTCACTTATGGCACTTTGTGAAAGTGTTGAGAACTAGAGCTCAGTTGATTGGCACGCCACCACTGTTCATCCAGCACTATAGAAGGCACTGCCTACATCTGGCTCTAATTAGTCCACGGTTGTGTTCAGCCGAATGACCTCTGCCGGGAACACTCAGAATGAAGTTCTGAGATATTTCAACATAGGAGCGTTTCACTGCTTTCAAGGCTTCCTAGGAAGAATTCAGAAATCTTTCTGCAGCCAGGCCTCCGTCTGTTCCGGGTGAACATCTCCTGGTAAATCCCCCGTGGTTTTTTGTACACCCGTGAAATTTGGCCAGGTTATGCAGTTTGCATTACTGCATAATTGCACCTGCCTAGCTCTGCCACGGTTGCAAACATTCAGGCGTGGCAGACAGATAGGCTGGACCCCGTAGGACATTGCCAGCGTACTGGGTGTATCTGCTTCCCGTACTTACCTGAAGGCTACTGATTCCAGCTTTGACGGCTACACTCTACTCAATCGGAGCAGTAAGTTGAACCTCAACTGATGGCACTTTGTGAAAGTGTTGAGAACTAGAGCTCAGTTGTTTGGCATGCCACCACTGTCCATCCAGCACTTTGGACGACACTGCCTACATCGGGCTCTAATTAGTCCACGGTTGTGTTCAGTCGAATGACCTCTGCCCGGAACACTCAGAACGAGATTCTGAGTTATTGCAACATAGGAGCGTTTCACTGCTTTCAAGGCTTCTTAGGAAAAATTCCGGAGGGAATCTTGCTGCCAGCAGGCCTCCGGCTATTCCGGGTGAACATCTCCTTGTAAAACCCCAGTGGTTTCTTGTACACCCGTGAAATTTGGCCAGGTTATGCAGTTTGCACTGCTACACTATTGCGCCTGCCTAGCTCTGCCGTGGTTGCCAACATTCAGGCGTGGCAGCCAGACAGGCTGGTCCCCGTAAGACACTGCCAGCGGACTGGGTATATTTGCTTCCCGTTCTTCTCACCAAAGTGCTACTGATTCCATCTTTGACGGCTACACTCTACTCAACCGGAGCAGTAAGTTGAACCTCAACTGACGGCACTTTGTGAAAGTGTTGAGAACTAGAGCTCAGTTGTTTGGCACGCCACCACTGTCCATCCAGCACTATGGACGGCACTGCCTACATCTGGCTCTAATTAGTGCACGGTTGTGTTCAGCCGAATTACCTCTGCCATTAACACTCAGAATGAGGTTCTGAGTAATTGCAACATAGGAGCGTTTCACTGCTTCCAAGGCTTCTTTCGAAGAATTCCGGAATCTTGCTGCCGGCAGGACTCCGGCTGTTCCAGGTGAACATCTCCTGGTAAATCCCCCGTGGTTTCTTGTACAACCCTGAAATTTGGCCAGGTTATGCAGTTTGCATTTCTGCACAATTGTGCCTGCCTAGCTCTCCCGGGGTTGCAAACATTCAGGCGTGGCAGCCAGATAGGCTGGTCCCCGTAGGACACTGCCAGCAGACTGGGTATATCTGCTTCCCGTTATTCTCAGCTGAGTGCTACTGATTCCAGCTTTGAGGGCTAAACTCTACTCAAACGGATCAGTGAGTTGAATCTCAACTGATGGCACTTTGTGAAAGTGTTGAGAACTAGAGCTCAGTTGTTTGGCACGCCACCACTCCCCATCCACACTATGGAGGGCTCTGCCTACATCTGGCTCTAATTAGTCCACGGTTGTGTTCAGCTGAATGACCTCTGCCGTTAACATTCAGAATGAGGTTCTGAGTTATTGCAACATAGGAGCGTTTAACTGCTTTCAAGGCTTCTTCGAAGAATTCCGGAATCATGCTGCCGGCAGGCCTCCGGCTCTTCCGGGTGAACATCTCCTTGTAAATCCCCGGTGGTTTGTAGTACACCCCTAAAATTTGGCCAGGTTATTCAGTTTGCATTGCTGCACAATTGCACCTGCCTAGCTCTGCCGGGGTTGCAAACATTCAGCCCTGGCAGCTAGATAGACTGGTCCCCGTAGGACACTGCCAGCAGACTGGGTATATCTGCTTCCCGTTCTCACCTGAGTGCTACTGATTCCCTCTTTGACGGCAACACTCTACTCAAACGGAGCAGTAAGTTGAACCTCAACTGATGGCACTTTGTGAAAGTGTTGAGAAATAGAGCTCAGTTGTTTGGCACGCCACCACTGTCCATCCAGCATTATGAAAGGCACTGCCTATATCTGGCTCTAATGAGTCCACGGTTGTGTTTAGCTGAATGTCCTCTGCCGGGAATACTCAGAATGAGGTTCGGAGTTACTGCAACATATGTGCGATTCAGTACTTTCACGGCTTCTTAGGAAGAATTCCGGAATCTTACTGATGGCAGGCCTCCAGCTGTTCCGGGTGAACATCTCCTTGTAAATCCCCCGTGGATTCTTGTACACCCGTTTAATTTTGCCAGGTTATGCAGCTTGCATTGCTGCACAATCACGCCTGCGTAGCTCTGCCGCAGTTGCAAACATTCAGGCGTGGCAGCCAGATAGGCTGGTCCCCGTAGGACACGGCCAGCGGACTGGGTATATCTGCTTCACATTCTTCTCACCTGAGTGCTACTGATTCCAGCTTTGACGGCTACACTCTACTCACCCGGAGCAGTAAGTTGAACCTCAACTTATGGCTCTTTGTGAAAGTGTTGAGAACTAGAGCGCAGCTGTTTGTAATGCCACCACTGTCCACCCAGCACTATGGACGGCACTCCTACATCTGGCTCTACTTAGTCCACGGTTGTGTTTAGCCGAATGACCTCTGCCGGGAACACTCAGAATGAGGTTCTGATTAACTGCAACATAGGAGCGTTTCAGTACTTTCACGGCTTCTTAGGAAGAATTCTGGAATCTTACTGATGACAGGCCTCCGGCTGTTCCAGGTGAACATCCCCTTTTAAATCCCCCGTGGATTCTTGGACACCCGTGAAATTTGGCCAGGTTATGCAGTTTGCATTGCTGCACAATTGCGCCTGCCCAGCTTTGCCGCGGTTGCAAACATTCAGGCGTGGCAGCCAGATAGGCTGGTCCACGTAGTACACTGCCAGCGGACTGGGTATATCTGCTTCCAGTTCTTGTCACCTGAGTGCTACTGATTCCAGCTTTGAGGGCTACACTCTACTCACCCGGAGCAGTAAGTTGAACCTCAACTTGTGGCACTTTGTGAAAGTGTTGAGGACTAGAGCGCAGTTGTTTGGTACGCCACCACTGTCCATACAGCACTATGGAAGGCACTGCCTACATCTGGCTCTAATTAGTCCACGGTTGTGTTCCGCCGAATGACCTCTGCCGGGAACGCTCAGAATGAGTTTCTGAGTTATTGCAACATTGGAGCGAACACTGCTTTCAAGGCTTCTTAGGAATGATTCCGGAATCTTGCTGAAGGCAGGCCTCCGGCTGTTCCGGGTGAACATCTCCTTGTAAATCCCCCGTGGTTTCTTGTACACCCTTGAAATTTGGCCAGGTGATGTAGTTTGCATTGCTACACAATTGCGCCTGCCTAGGTCTGCCGCGGTTGCAAACATTCAGGCCTGGCAGGCACATAGGCTGGTCCTCGTAGGACACTCCCAGCGGACTGGGTATATCTTCTTCCCATTCGTCTCACCTGAGCGCTACTGATTCCTGCTTTGACGGCTACACTCTACTCAACCGGAGCAGTAACTTGAACCACAACTTATGGCACTTTGTGAAAGTGTTGAGAACTAGAGCTCTGTTGTTTTGCAGGCCACCACTGTCCATCAAGCACTATGAAAGGCCCTGCCTTCATCTGGCTCTAATTAGTCCACGGTTGTGTTCAGCCGAATGACCTCTGCCGTGGACTCTCAGAATGAGGTTCTGAGTTATTGCAACATAGGAGCGTTTCACTGCTTTCAAGGCTTCTTATGAAGGATTCTGGAATCGTGCTGCAGGCAGGCTTCTGGCTTTTCCGGGTGAACATCTCCTGGTAAATCCCCCGTGGTTTCTTGTACACCCGTGAAATTTGGCCAGGTTATGCAGTTTGAATTGCTGCACAATTGCGCCTGCCTAGCTCTGCCGCGATTGCAAACATTCAGGAGTTGCAGCCACATAGGCTGGTCCCCGTAGGACATTGCCAGCGGACTGGGTATATCTACTTCCCGTTGTACTCACCTTAGTGCTACTGATTCCAGCTTTGCCGGCTACACTCTACTCAAGCGGAGCAATAAGGTGAACCTCAACTTGTGGCACTTTGTGAAAGTGTTGATAACTAGAGCTCAGTTGTTTGGCACGCCACCACTGTCCATCCAGCACTATGAAAGACACTGCCTATATTTGCCTCTAATTAGACCACCTTTGTGTTCAGCCGAATGACCTCTACCGGGAACACTCAGAATGAGGTTCTGAGATATGGCAACATAGGAGCGTTTCACTGCTTTCAAGACTTCTCAGGAAGAATTCCAGAATGTTAGTGCCGGCAGGCCTCCGGCAGTTCCGGGTAAACATCTCCTTGTAAATCCCCCGTGGTTTCTTGTACACCCGTGCAATTTGACCAGGTTATGCAGTTTGCATTGCTGCACAATTGCGCCTGCCTATCTCTGCCGCGGTTCCAAACTTTCAGGTGTGGAAGCCAGATAGGCTGTTCCCCGTAGGAAACTGCCAGCGGACTGGGTATATCTGCTTCCCGTTCTTCTCACCTGAGTGCTACTGCCTCCAGCTTTGACGGTTACACTGTACTCAACCGGAGCAGTAAGGTGAACCTCAACTGATGGAACTTTGTGAAAGTGTTGAGAACTAGAGCTCAGTTGTTTGGCACGCCACCACTGTCCATCCAGCACTATGGACGGCACTGCCTGCATCTGGCTCTAATTAGTCCACGGTTGTTTTCAGCCGCATGACCTCTGCCGGGAACACTCAGAATGAGGTTCTGAGTTACTATAACATAGTAGCGTTTCACTGCTTTCAAGGCTTCACAGGAAGAATTCCGGAATTTTGCTGCCGGCAGGCCTCCGGGTCTTCCGGGTGAACATCTCCTTCTAAATCCCCCGTGGTTTCTTGTACACCCGTGAAATTTGGCCAGGTTATGCAGTTTGCATTGCTGCACAATTGCGCCTGCCTAGCTCTGCCGCGGTTGCAAACATTCAGGCGTGGCAGCGAGATAGGCTGGTCCCCGAAGGACAATGCCAGCGGACTGGATATATCTGCTTCCCGTTCTTCTCACCTGAGTGCTACTGATTCCAGCTTCGAAGGCTACACTCTACTCAACCGGAGCAGTAAGATGAACCTCAACTTATGGCACTTTATGAAAGTGTTGAGAACTAGAGCTGAGTTGTTTCGCACGCCACCACTGTCCATCCTGCACTGTGGACGGCACTGCCTACATCTGGCTCTAATTAGTCCACGGTTGTGTTCAGCCGGATGACCTCTGCCGGGAACACTCAGAATGAGGTTCTTAATTATTGCAACATAGTAGCGTTTCACTGCTTTCAAGGCTTCTTTGGAAGAATTCCGGAATCTTGCTGGCGGCCAGGCTCCGGCTGTTCCGGGTGAACATCTCCAGGTAAATCCCCCGTGTTTTCTTGTCCACCCGTGAAATTTGTCCAGGTTATGCAGTTTGCATTGCTTAACAATAGCGCCTGCCTAGCTCTGCCGCGGTTGCAAACATTCAGGCGTGGCAGCCATATAGGCTGGTCCCCGTAGGACACTGCCAGCGGACTGTGTATATCTGCTTCCCGTTCTTCTCACCTGAGTGCTACATATTCCAGCTTTGACGGTTACACTCTACTCAACCGGAGCAGTGAGTTGAACCTCAACTGATGGCACTTTCTGAAAGTGTTGAGAACTAGAGCTCAGTTGTTTGGCACGTCACCACTGTCCATCCAGCACTATGGACGGCACAGCATACATCTGTCTCTAATTAGTCCACGCTTGTGTTCAGCCGAATGACCTCTGCCGGGAACACTCAGAATGAGTTTCTGAGTTATTGCAACATACGAGCGTTTCACTCCTTTCAAGGCTTCTTAGGCAGAATTCCAGAGTCTTGCTGCAGGCAGGACTCCGGCTGTTCCGGGTGAACATCTCCTGGTAAATCCCCCGTGGTTTCTTGTACAACCCAGAAATTTGGCCAGGTTATGCAGTTTGCATTGCAGCACAATTGCGCCTGCCTAGCTCTGCCGCGGTTGCAAACATTCAGGCATGGAAGCCAGATAGGCAGGTCCCCGTAGGACACTGCCACAGGATTGGGTATATCTGCTTCCCGTTCTTCTCACCTGAGTGCTACTGATTCCAGCTTATACGATAACACTCGACTAAACCGGAGCAGTAAGTTGAACCTCAACTGATGGCACTTTGTGAAAGTGTTGAGAACTAGAGCTCAGTTGTTCGACACGCCACCACTGTCCATCCAGCACTATGGACGGCACTGCATACCTCTGGCTCTAAATAGTCCAGGGTTGTGTTCAGCCGAATGACCTCTGCTGGGAACACTCAGAATGAGGTTCTGAGATATTGCAACTTAGGAGCGTTTCACTGCTTTCAAGGCTTCTTAGGAAAAATTCCGGAATGTTGCTGCTGGCAGGGCTCCAGCTCTTCCGGGTGAACATCTGCTTGTAAATCCCCCGTGGTTTCTAGTTCACCCATGAAATTTGGCCAGGTTATGCAGTTTGCATTGCTGCATAATTGCCCCTGCCTAGCTCTGCCGCGGTTACAAACATTCACGCGTGGCAGCCAGATAGGCTGGTCGCCGTAGGACACTGCCAACGGACTGGGTATATCTCCTTCCTGTTCTTCTCACCTGAGTGCTACTGATTCCAGATTTGAAGGCTACACTCTACTCAACCGGAGCAGTAAGTTGAACCTCAACTTATGGCACTTTATGAAAGTGTTGATGAGTAGATCTCAGTTGTTTGGCATGCCACCACTGTCCATCCAGCACTATGGACGTCACCGCATACATCTGGCTCTAATTAGTCCACGATTGTGTTCAGCCACATGACCTCTGCCAGGAACACTCAGAATGAGTTTCTGAGTTATTGTAACATAGGAGCGTTTCACTGCTTTCAAGGCTTTTTGGAAGAATTCCGGAATGTTGCTGCCGGCAGGCCTCCGGCTGCTCCGGGTGAACATCTCCTTGTAAATCCCCCGTGGTTTCTTGAACACCAGTGAAATTTGGCCAGGTTATGCAGTTTGCATTGCTGCACAATTGCGCCTGCCTAGCTCTGCCACGGTTGCAAACATTCAGGAGTGGCCACCAGATAGGCTGGTCCCCGTAGGACACTGCTAGGGGACTGGGTATATCTGTTTCCAGTTCTTCTCACCTGAGTGTTACTGATTCCAGCTTTGACGGTTACACTCTACTCAACCGGACCAGTAAGTTGAACCTCAACTTATGGCACTTTATGAAAGTGTTGAGAACTAGAGCTCAGTTGTTTGGCACGCCACCACTGTCCATCCAGCAGTATGGACGGCACTGACTACATCTGGCTCTAATTAGTCCACGGTTGTGTTCAGCCGAATGACCTCTGCCGGGAACACTCAGAATGAGGTTCTTAATTATTGCAACATAGTAGAGTTTCACTGCTTTCAAGGCTTCTTCGGAAGAATTCCGGAATCTTGCTGGCGGCCAAGCTCCGGCTGTTCTGGGTGAACATCTCCTTGTAAATCCCCCGTGGTTTCTTGTCCACCCGTGAAATTTGTCCAGGTTATGCAGTTTGCATTGCTGCACAATTGCGCCTGCCTAGCTCTGCCGCGGTTGCAAACATTCAGGCGTGGCAGCGAGATAGGCTGGTCCCCGAAGGACAATGCCAGCGGACTGGATATATCTGCTTCCCGTTCTTCTCACCTGAGTGCTACTGATTCCAGCTTTGATGGCTACACTCTACTCAATCGGAGCAGTAAGTTGAACGTCAACTGATGGCACTTTGTGAAAGTGTTGAGAACTAGCCACCATTATCCATCCAGCACTATGGACGGCACTTCCTACATCTGGCTCTAATTAGTCCACGGTTGTGTTCAGCCGAATGACCTCTGCCGGGAACACTCAGAATGAGGATCTGAGTTATTGCACCATAGGAGCGTTTCACTGCTTTCAAGGCTTCATAGGAAGAATTCCGCACGGTATCTTGCTGGTGGCAGGAATCCGGCTGTTCCGGGTGAACATCTCCCTTTAAATCCCCGGTGGTTTCTTGTACACCCGTGAAATTTGGCCAGGTTATGCAGTTTGCATTGCTGCACAATTGCGCCTGCCTAGCTCTGCCGCGGTTGCAAACATTCAGGCGTGCAGCCAGATAGGCTAGTTCCCGTAGGACACTGCCACAGGATTGGGCATATTTGCTTCCCGTTCTTTTCAACTGAGTGCTACTGATGCCAGCTTTGACTGCTACACTCTACTCAACCGGAGCAGTGAGTTGAACCTCAACTGATGGCACTTTGTGAAAGTGTTGAGAACTAGAGCTCAGTTGTTCGACACGCCACCACTCTCCATCCAGCACTATGGACGGCACTGCCTACATCTGGATCTAATTAGTCCAGGGATCTGTTCAGCCGAATGACCTCTGCCGAGCACACTCAGAATGAGGATCTGACTTATTGCAACATAGGAGCGTTTCATTGCTTTCAAGGCTTCTAAGGAAGAATTCCGGAATCTTGCTGCCGGCATTCCTCAGGCTCTTCCGGGTGAACATCTCCTTGTAAATCCCCGGTGGTTTCTTGTACACCCCTGAAATTTGGCCAGCTTATGCAGTTTGCATTGCTGCACAATTGCGCCTGCCTAGCTCTCCCGGGGTTGCAAACATTCAGGCGTGGCAGCCAGATAGGCTGGTCCCCGTAGGACACTGGCAGGAGACTGGGTATATCTGCTTCCCGTTCTCACCTGAGTGCTACAGATTCCAGCTTTGACAGCTACACTCTACTCAACCGGAGCAGTAAGTTGAACCTCAACTGATGGCACTTTGTGAAAGTGTTGAGAACTAGAGCTCAGTTGTTTGGCCCGCCACCTCTGTCCATCCAGCACTATGGACGGCACTGCCTACATCTGGCTCTAATTAGGCCACAGTTGTGTTCAGCCAAATGACCTCTGCCAGGAACACTCAGAATGAGGTTCTGAGTTATTGCAACATAGGAGCCTTTCACTGCTTTCAAGGCTTCTTAGGAAAAATTCCGGAATGTTGCTGCTGGCAGGCCTCCAGATCTTCCGGGTTAACATCTGCTTGTAAATCCCCCGTGGTTTCTTGTACACCCGTGAAATTTGGATAGGTTATACAGTATGCATTGCTGCACAATTGCGCTTGCCTAGCTCTGCCGCGGTTGCAAACATTCAGGCGTGCAGCCAGATAGGCTGGTTCCCGTAGGACACTGCCACAGGATTGGGTATATCTGCTTCCCGTTCTTCTCACCTGAGTGCTACTGATGCCAGCTTTGACTGCTACACTCTACTCAACCGGAGCAGTAAGTTGAACCTCAACTGATGTCACTTTGTGAAAGTGTTGAGAACGAGAGCTCAGTCCTTTGGCACGCCACCAATGTCCATCCAGCACTAGGGACGGCACTGCCTACATCTGGCTCTAATTAGTCCATGGTTGTTTTCACCCGAATGACCTCTGCCGGGAACACTCAGAATGAGGTTCTGAGTTACTATAACATAGTAGCGTTTCACTGCTTTCAAGGCTTCACAGGATGAATTAAGTAATTTTGCTGCCGGCAGGCCTCCGTGTGTTCCGGGTGAACATCTCCTTCTAAATCCCCCGTGGTTTCTTGTCCACCCGTGAAATTTGGCCAGGTTATGCAGTTTCCATTGCTGCACAATTGCGCCTGACTAGCTCTGCCACGGTTGCAAACATTCAGGCGTGGCAGCCAGAAAGGCTGGTCCCCGTAGGACACTGTCAGCGGAGTGGGTATATCTGCTTCCCGTTCTTCTCACCTGAGTGCTACTGATTCCAGCTTTGAATGCTACACTCTACTCAACCGGAGCAGTAAGTTGAACCTCAGCTTATGGCACTTTATGAAAGTATTGAGAAGTAGAGCTCAGTTGTTTGGCAAGCCACCACTGTCCATCCAGTACTATGGACGGCACTGCTTACATCCTGCTCTAATTAGTCCTCAGGTGTGTTCAGCGGAATGACCTCTGCCGGGAACACTCAGAATGAGGTTCTGAGTTATTGCAACATAGGAGCCTTTCACTGCTTTCAAGGCTTCTTAGGAAAAATTCCGGAATGTTGCTGCTGGCAGGCCTCCAGATCTTCCGGGTTAACATCTGCTTGTAAATCCCCCGTGGTTTCTTGTACACCCGTGAAATTTGGATAGGTTATACAGTATGCATTGCTGCACAATTGCGCTTGCCTAGCTCTGCCGCGGTTGCAAACATTCAGGCGTGCAGCCAGATAGGCTGGTTCCCGTAGGACACTGCCACAGGATTGGGTATATCTGCTTCCCGTTCTTCTCACCTGAGTGCTACTGATGCCAGCTTTGACTGCTACACTCTACTCAACCGGAGCAGTAAGTTGAACCTCAACTGATGTCACTTTGTGAAAGTGTTGAGAACGAGAGCTCAGTCCTTTGGCACGCCACCAATGTCCATCCAGCACTAGGGACGGCACTGCCTACATCTGGCTCTAATTAGTCCACGGTTGTTTTCACCCGAATGACCTCTGCCGGGAACACTCAGAATGAGGTTCTGAGTTACTATAACATAGTAGCGTTTCACTGCTTTCAAGGCTTCACAGGAAGAATTAAGTAATTTTGCTGCCGGCAGGCCTCCGTGTGTTCCGGGTGAACATCTCCTTCTAAATCCCCCGTGGTTTCTTGTCCACCCGTGAAATTTGGCCAGGTTATGCAGTTTCCATTGCTGCACAATTGCGCCTGACTAGCTCTGCCACGGTTGCAAACATTCAGGCGTGGCAGCAAGAAAGGCTGGTCCCCGTAGGACACTGTCAGCGGAGTGGGTATATCTGCTTCCCGTTCTTCTCACCTGAGTGCTACTGATTCCAGCTTTGAATGCTACACTCTACTCAACCGGAGCAGTAAGTTGAACCTCAGCTTATGGCACTTTATGAAAGTATTGAGAAGTAGAGCTCAGTTGTTTGGCAAGCCCCCACTGTCCATCCAGTACTATGGACGGCACTGCTTACATCCTGCTCTAATTAGTCCTCAGGTGTGTTCAGCGGAATGACCTCTGCCGGGAACACTCAGAATGAGGTTCTGAGTTATTGCAACATAGGAGCGTTTCACTGCTTTCAAGGCTTCTTAGGAAGAATTCCGGAATGTTGCTGCCGGCAGGCCTCAGGCTGTTCCGGGTGAACATCTCCTTGTAAATCCCCCGTGGTTTCTTGTACACCCGTGACATTTGGCCAGGTTATGCAGTTTGCATTGCTGCACATTGCGCCTGCCTAGCTCTGCCGGGGTTGCAAACATTCAGGCGTGGCAGCCAGATAGGCTGGTCCCGGTAGGACACTGCCAGCGGACTGGGCATATCTGTTTCACGTTCTTCTCACCTGAGTGCTACTGATTCCAGCTTTGACGGCTACACTCTACTCAACCGGAGCAGTAAGTTGAACCTCAACTGATGGCATTTTGTGAAATTGTTGAGAACTAGAGCTCAGTTGTTTGGCACGCCACCACTGTCCATCCAGCACTATGGACCTCACTGCCTATATCTGGCTCTAATTAGTCCACGGTTGTGTTCAGCCGAATGACCTCTGCCGGGAACACTCAGAATGAGGTTCTGAGTTATTGCAACTTTGGAGCGTTTCACTGCTTTCAAGGCTTCATAGGAAGAATTCCGCATGGTATCTTCCTGCCGGCAGGAATCCGGCTGTTCCGGGTGAACATCTCCCTTTAAATCCCCGGTGGTTTCTTGTACACCCGTGAAATTTGGCCAGGTTATGCAGTTTGCATTGCTGCACAATTGCGCCTGCCTAGCTCTGCTGCGGTTGCAAACATTCAGGCGTGCAGCCAGATAGGCTGGTTCCCGTAGGACACTGCCACAGGATTGGGTATATCTGCTTCCCGTTCTTCTCACCTGAGTGCTACTGATGCCAGCTTTGACGGCTACACTCTACACAACCGGAGCAGTAAGTTGAACCTCAACTGATGTCACTTTGTGAAAGTGTTGAGAACGTGAGCTCAGTTGTTTGGCACGCCACCAATGTCAATCCAGCACTAGGGACGGCACTTCCTACATCTGGCTCTAATTAGTCCACGGTTGTGTTCAGCAGAATGAACTCTGCCGGGAACACTCAGAATGAGGTTCTGAGTTACTATAACATAGGAGCGTTTCACTGCTTTCAAGGCTTCACAGGAAGAATTTAGGAATTTTGCTGCCGGCAGGCCTCCGGCTGTTCCGGGTGAACATCTGCTTGTAAATCCCCCGTGGTTTCTTGTACACCTGTGAAATTTGGCCAGGTTATGCAGTTTGCATTGCTGCACAATTGCGCCTGACTAGCTCTGCCGCGGTTGCAAACATTCAGGCGTGCAGCCAGATAGGCTGGTCCCCGTACGACACTGTCAGCGCACTGGGTATATCTGCTTCCGTCCTTCTCACCTGAGTGCTACTGATTCCAGCTTCGAAGGCTACACTCTACTCAACCGGAGCAGTAAGATGAACCTCAACTTATGGCACTTTATGAAAGTGTTGAGAACTAGAGCTGAGTTGTTTCGCACGCCACCACTGTCCATCCTGCACTGTGGACGGCACTGCCTACATCTGGCTCTAATTAGTCCACGGTTGTGTTCAGCCGGATGACCTCTGCCGGGAACACTCAGAATGAGGTTCTTAATTATTGCAACATAGTAGCGTTTCACTGCTTTCAAGGCTTCTTTGGAAGAATTCCGGAATCTTGCTGGCGGCCAGGCTCCGGCTGTTCCGGGTGAACATCTCCAGGTAAATCCCCCGTGTTTTCTTGTCCACCCGTGAAATTTGTCCAGGTTATGCAGTTTGCATTGCTTAACAATAGCGCCTGCCTAGCTCTGCCGCGGTTGCAAACATTCAGGCGTGGCAGCCATATAGGCTGGTCCCCGTAGGACACTGCCAGCGGACTGTGTATATCTGCTTCCCGTTCTTCTCACCTGAGTGCTACATATTCCAGCTTTGACGGCTACACTCTACTCAACCGGAGCAGTGAGTTGAACCTCAACTGATGGCACTTTCTGAAAGTGTTGAGAACTAGAGCTCAGTTGTTTGGCACGTCACCACTGTCCATCCAGCACTATGGACGGCACAGCATACATCTGTCTCTAATTAGTCCACGCTTGTGTTCAGCCGAATGACCTCTGCCGGGAACACTCAGAATGAGTTTCTGAGTTATTGCAACATACGAGCGTTTCACTCCTTTCAAGGCTTCTTAGGCAGAATTCCAGAGTCTTGCTGCAGGCAGGACTCCGGCTGTTCCGGGTGAACATCTCCTGGTAAATCCCCCGTGGTTTCTTGTACAACCCAGAAATTTGGCCAGGTTATGCAGTTTGCATTGCAGCACAATTGCGCCTGCCTAGCTCTGCCGCGGTTGCAAACATTCAGGCATGGAAGCCAGATAGGCAGGTCCCCGTAGGACACTGCCACAGGATTGGGTATATCTGCTTCCCGTTCTTCTCACCTGAGTGCTACTGATTCCAGCTTATACGATAACACTCGACTAAACCGGAGCAGTAAGTTGAACCTCAACTGATGGCACTTTGTGAAAGTGTTGAGAACTAGAGCTCAGTTGTTCGACACGCCACCACTGTCCATCCAGCACTATGGACGGCACTGCATACCTCTGGCTCTAAATAGTCCAGGGTTGTGTTCAGCCGAATGACCTCTGCTGGGAACACTCAGAATGAGGTTCTGAGATATTGCAACTTAGGAGCGTTTCACTGCTTTCAAGGCTTCTTAGGAAAAATTCCGGAATGTTGCTGCTGGCAGGGCTCCAGCTCTTCCGGGTGAACATCTGCTTGTAAATCCCCCGTGGTTTCTAGTTCACCCATGAAATTTGGCCAGGTTATGCAGTTTGCATTGCTGCATAATTGCCCCTGCCTAGCTCTGCCGCGGTTACAAACATTCACGCGTGGCAGCCAGATAGGCTGGTCGCCGTAGGACACTGCCAACGGACTGGGTATATCTCCTTCCTGTTCTTCTCACCTGAGTGCTACTGATTCCAGATTTGAAGGCTACACTCTACTCAACCGGAGCAGTAAGTTGAACCTCAACTTATGGCACTTTATGAAAGTGTTGATGAGTAGATCTCAGTTGTTTGGCATGCCACCACTGTCCATCCAGCACTATGGACGTCACCGCATACATCTGGCTCTAATTAGTCCACGATTGTGTTCAGCCACATGACCTCTGCCAGGAACACTCAGAATGAGTTTCTGAGTTATTGTAACATAGGAGCGTTTCACTGCTTTCAAGGCTTTTTGGAAGAATTCCGGAATGTTGCTGCCGGCAGGCCTCCGGCTGCTCCGGGTGAACATCTCCTTGTAAATCCCCCGTGGTTTCTTGAACACCAGTGAAATTTGGCCAGGTTATGCAGTTTGCATTGCTGCACAATTGCGCCTGCCTAGCTCTGCCACGGTTGCAAACATTCAGGAGTGGCCACCAGATAGGCTGGTCCCCGTAGGACACTGCTAGGGGACTGGGTATATCTGTTTCCAGTTCTTCTCACCTGAGTGTTACTGATTCCAGCTTTGACGGTTACACTCTACTCAACCGGACCAGTAAGTTGAACCTCAACTTATGGCACTTTATGAAAGTGTTGAGAACTAGAGCTCAGTTGTTTGGCACGCCACCACTGTCCATCCAGCAGTATGGACGGCACTGACTACATCTGGCTCTAATTAGTCCACGGTTGTGTTCAGCCGAATGACCTCTGCCGGGAACACTCAGAATGAGGTTCTTAATTATTGCAACATAGTAGAGTTTCACTGCTTTCAAGGCTTCTTCGGAAGAATTCCGGAATCTTGCTGGCGGCCAAGCTCCGGCTGTTCTGGGTGAACATCTCCTTGTAAATCCCCCGTGGTTTCTTGTCCACCCGTGAAATTTGTCCAGGTTATGCAGTTTGCATTGCTGCACAATTGCGCCTGCCTAGCTCTGCCGCGGTTGCAAACATTCAGGCGTGGCAGCGAGATAGGCTGGTCCCCGAAGGACAATGCCAGCGGACTGGATATATCTGCTTCCCGTTCTTCTCACCTGAGTGCTACTGATTCCAGCTTTGATGGCTACACTCTACTCAATCGGAGCAGTAAGTTGAACGTCAACTGATGGCACTTTGTGAAAGTGTTGAGAACTAGCCACCATTATCCATCCAGCACTATGGACGGCACTTCCTACATCTGGCTCTAATTAGTCCACGGTTGTGTTCAGCCGAATGACCTCTGCCGGGAACACTCAGAATGAGGATCTGAGTTATTGCACCATAGGAGCGTTTCACTGCTTTCAAGGCTTCATAGGAAGAATTCCGCACGGTATCTTGCTGGTGGCAGGAATCCGGCTGTTCCGGGTGAACATCTCCCTTTAAATCCCCGGTGGTTTCTTGTACACCCGTGAAATTTGGCCAGGTTATGCAGTTTGCATTGCTGCACAATTGCGCCTGCCTAGCTCTGCCGCGGTTGCAAACATTCAGGCGTGCAGCCAGATAGGCTAGTTCCCGTAGGACACTGCCACAGGATTGGGCATATTTGCTTCCCGTTCTTTTCAACTGAGTGCTACTGATGCCAGCTTTGACTGCTACACTCTACTCAACCGGAGCAGTGAGTTGAACCTCAACTGATGGCACTTTGTGAAAGTGTTGAGAACTAGAGCTCAGTTGTTCGACACGCCACCACTCTCCATCCAGCACTATGGACGGCACTGCCTACATCTGGATCTAATTAGTCCAGGGATCTGTTCAGCCGAATGACCTCTGCCGAGCACACTCAGAATGAGGATCTGACTTATTGCAACATAGGAGCGTTTCATTGCTTTCAAGGCTTCTAAGGAAGAATTCCGGAATCTTGCTGCCGGCATTCCTCAGGCTCTTCCGGGTGAACATCTCCTTGTAAATCCCCGGTGGTTTCTTGTACACCCCTGAAATTTGGCCAGCTTATGCAGTTTGCATTGCTGCACAATTGCGCCTGCCTAGCTCTCCCGGGGTTGCAAACATTCAGGCGTGGCAGCCAGATAGGCTGGTCCCCGTAGGACACTGGCAGGAGACTGGGTATATCTGCTTCCCGTTCTCACCTGAGTGCTACAGATTCCAGCTTTGACAGCTACACTCTACTCAACCGGAGCAGTAAGTTGAACCTCAACTGATGGCACTTTGTGAAAGTGTTGAGAACTAGAGCTCAGTTGTTTGGCCCGCCACCTCTGTCCATCCAGCACTATGGACGGCACTGCCTACATCTGGCTCTAATTAGGCCACAGTTGTGTTCAGCCAAATGACCTCTGCCAGGAACACTCAGAATGAGGTTCTGAGTTATTGCAACATAGGAGCCTTTCACTGCTTTCAAGGCTTCTTAGGAAAAATTCCGGAATGTTGCTGCTGGCAGGCCTCCAGATCTTCCGGGTTAACATCTGCTTGTAAATCCCCCGTGGTTTCTTGTACACCCGTGAAATTTGGATAGGTTATACAGTATGCATTGCTGCACAATTGCGCCTGCCTAGCTCTGCCGCGGTTGCAAACATTCAGGCGTGCAGCCAGATAGGCTGGTTCCCGTAGGACACTGCCACAGGATTGGGTATATCTGCTTCCCGTTCTTCTCACCTGAGTGCTACTGATGCCAGCTTTGACTGCTACACTCTACTCAACCGGAGCAGTAAGTTGAACCTCAACTGATGTCACTTTGTGAAAGTGTTGAGAACGAGAGCTCAGTCCTTTGGCACGCCACCAATGTCCATCCAGCACTAGGGACGGCACTGCCTACATCTGGCTCTAATTAGTCCACGGTTGTTTTCACCCGAATGACCTCTGCCGGGAACACTCAGAATGAGGTTCTGAGTTACTATAACATAGTAGCGTTTCACTGCTTTCAAGGCTTCACAGGAAGAATTAAGTAATTTTGCTGCCGGCAGGCCTCCGTGTGTTCCGGGTGAACATCTCCTTCTAAATCCCCCGTGGTTTCTTGTCCACCCGTGAAATTTGGCCAGGTTATGCAGTTTCCATTGCTGCACAATTGCGCCTGACTAGCTCTGCCACGGTTGCAAACATTCAGGCGTGGCAGCCAGAAAGGCTGGTCCCCGTAGGACACTGTCAGCGGAGTGGGTATATCTGCTTCCCGTTCTTCTCACCTGAGTGCTACTGATTCCAGCTTTGAATGCTACACTCTACTCAACCGGAGCAGTAAGTTGAACCTCAGCTTATGGCACTTTATGAAAGTATTGAGAAGTAGAGCTCAGTTGTTTGGCAAGCCACCACTGTCCATCCAGTACTATGGACGGCACTGCTTACATCCTGCTCTAATTAGTCCTCAGGTGTGTTCAGCGGAATGACCTCTGCCGGGAACACTCAGAATGAGGTTCTGAATTATTGCAACATAGGAGCGTTTCACTGCTTTCAAGGCTTCTTAGGAAGAATTCCGGAATGTTGCTGCCGGCAGGCCTCAGGCTGTTCCGGGTGAACATCTCCTTGTAAATCCCCCGTGGTTTCTTGTACACCCGTGACATTTGGCCAGGTTATGCAGTTTGCATTGCTGCACATTGCGCCTGCCTAGCTCTGCCGGGGTTGCAAACATTCAGGCGTGGCAGCCAGATAGGCTGGTCCCGGTAGGACACTGCCAGCGGACTGGGCATATCTGTTTCACGTTCTTCTCACCTGAGTGCTACTGATTCCAGCTTTGAAAGCTACACTCTACTCAACCGGAGCAGTAAGTTGAACCTCAACTGATGGCATTTTGTGAAATTGTTGAGAACTAGAGCTCAGTTGTTTGGCACGCCACCACTGTCCATCCAGCACTATGGACCTCACTGCCTATATCTGGCTCTAATTAGTCCACGGTTGTGTTCAGCCGAATGACCTCTGCCGGGAACACTCAGAATGAGGTTCTGAGTTATTGCAACTTTGGAGCGTTTCACTGCTTTCAAGGCTTCATAGGAAGAATTCCGCATGGTATCTTCCTGCCGGCAGGAATCCGGCTGTTCCGGGTGAACATCTCCCTTTAAATCCCCGGTGGTTTCTTGTACACCCGTGAAATTTGGCCAGGTTATGCAGTTTGCATTGCTGCACAATTGCGCCTGCCTAGCTCTGCCGCGGTTGCAAACATTCAGGCGTGGCAGCCAGATAGGCTGGTCCCCGTAGTACACTGCCAGGGACTGGGCATAACTGCTTCCCATTTTTCTCACCCGAGTGCTACTGATTCCAGCTTTGACGGCTACACTCTACTCAACCGGAGCAGTAAGTTGAACCTCAACTGATGGCAGTTTGTGAAAGTGTTGAGAACTAGAGCTCAGTTGTTTGGCACGCCACCACTGACCATCCAGCACTATGGACGGCACTACCTACATCTGGCTCTAATTAGTCCAAGGTTGTGTTCAGCCGAATGAAGTCTGCCGGGAACACGCAGAATGAAGTTCTGAGATACTTCAACATAGGAGCGTTTCACTGCTTTCAAGGCTTCTTAGGAAGAATTCCGGAATCTTGCTGCTGGCAGGTCTCAAGCTCTTCCGGGTGAACATCTCCTTGTAATTGCCCCGTGGTTTCTTTTAAACCCATGAAATGTGACCAGGTTATGAAGTTTGCATTGCTGCACAATTGTGCCTGCCTAGCTCTGCCGCGGTTGGAAACATTCAGGCGTGGCAGCCAGATAGGCTGGTCCCCGTAGGACACTGCCAGGGACTGGGCATATCTTCCCCCCATTTTTCTCAACCGAGTGCTACTGATTCCAGCTTTGACGGCTACACTCTACTCAACCGGAGCAGTAAGTTGAACCTGAACTGATGGCACTTTGTGAAAGTGTTGAGAACTAGAGCTCAGTTGTTTGGCACGCCACCACTGACCATCCAGCACTATGGACATCACTGCCTACATCTGGCTCTAATTAGTCCACGGTTGTGTTCAGCCGAATGACCTCTGCCGGGAACATGCAGAATGAGGTTCTGAGATACTTCAACATAGGAGCGTTTCACTGCTTTCAAGGCTTCTTAGGAAGAATTCCGGAATCTTGCTGCTGGCAGGCCTCAAGCTCTTCTGGGTGAACATCTCCTTGTAAATGCCCCGTGGTTTCTTTTAAACCCATGAAATGTGACCAGGTTATGAAGTTTGCATTGCTGCACAATTGTGCCTGCCTAGCTCTGTCGTGGTTGCAAACATTCAGGCGTGGAAGCCAGGTAGGCTGGTCCCATAAGACACTGCCAGCGGACTGGGTATATTTGCTTTCCGTTCTTCTCACCTGAGTGCTACTGATTCCAGCTTTGACGGCTACACTCTACTCAACCGGAGCAGTAAGTTGAACCTCAACTCATGGCACTTTGTGAAAGTGTTGAGAACTAGAGCTCAGTTGTTTGGCACGCCACCACTGTCCATCCAGCACGATGGAAGGCACTGCCTACATCTGGCTCTAATTAGTCCACGGTTGTGTTCAGCCGAATAACTTCTGCCGGGAACACTCAGAATGAGGTTCTGAATTATTGCAATATAGTAGCGTTTCACTTCTTTCAAGGCTTCTTCGGAAGAATTCCGGATGTTGCTGCCGGCAGGCCTCCGGTTGTTCCGTGTGAACATCTATTTGTAAATCCCCCGTGGTTTCTTGAACACCAGTGAAATTTGGCCACGATATGCAGTTTGCATTGCTGCACAATTGCGCCTGCCAAGCTCTGCCGCGGTTGCAAACATTCAGGCGTGGCCACCAGATAGGCTGGTCCCCGTAGGGCACTGCCAGGGGACTGGGTATATTTGCTTCCCGTTCTTCTCACCTGAGTGCTATTGATTCCAGCTTTGACGGGTACACTCTACTCAACCAGAGCAGTAAGTTGAACCTCAACTTATGGCACTCTGTGAAAGTGTTGAGAACTAGAGCTCAGTTGTTTCGCCCGCCACCACTGTCCATCCAGCACATGGACGGCACTGCCTACCTCTGGATCTAATTAGTGCACGGTTGTGTTCAACCGAATGATCTCTGCCGTTAACACTCAGAATGAGGTTCTGAGTTATTGCAACACAGGAGCATTCACTGCTTTCAAGGCTTCTTTGGAAGAATTCCGGAATCTTTCTGCCGGCAGGCCTCCGGCTCTTCCAGGTGAACATCTCCTTGTAAATCCCCGGTAGTTTCTAGTACACCCCTAAAATTTGTCCAGGTTATGCAGTTTGCATTGCTGCACAATTGCGCCTGCCTAGCTCTGCCGGGCTTGCAAACATCCAGACGTGGCAGCTAGATAGACTGGTCCCCTTTGGACACTGCCAGAGGACTGGGTATATCTCTTCCATTCTCACCTGAGTGCTACTGATTCCCGATTTGACGGCTAAACTCTACTCAACCGGAGCACTAAGTTGAACCTCAACTGATGGCACTTTGTGATAGTGTTGAGAACTAGAGCTCAGTTGTTTGGCTCGCCACCACTGTCCATCCAGCAATGTGGACGGCACTGCCTACATCTGGCTCTATTTAGTCCACGGTTGTGTTCAGTGGAATGACCTCTGCCGGGAACACTCAGAATGAGGTTCTGAGTTATTGCAATATAGGAGCGTTTCACTGCTTTCAAGGCTTCTTAGGAAGAATTCCAGAGTCTTCCTGCCGACAAGACTCCGGCTGTTCCGGGTGAACATCTCCTGGTAAATTCCCCGTGGTTCCTTGTACAACCCTGAAATTTGGCTAGGATATGCAGTTTGCATTGCTGCACAATTGCGCCTGCCTAGCTCTGCCGCGGTTGCAAACATTCAGACGTGGCAGCCAGATAGGCTGTTCCCCATAAGACACTGCCAGCGGACTGGGTATATCTGCCTCCCGTTCTTCTCAACTGAGTGCTACTTATTCCAGCTTTGACGGCTACACTCTACTCAACCGGAGCAGTGAGTTGAACCGCAACTGATGGCACTTTGTGATAGTGTTGAGAACTAGAGCTCAGTTGTTTGGCAAGCCACCACTGTCCATCCAGCACTCTGGACGGCATTGCATACATCTGTCTCTAATTAATCCACACTTGTGTTCAGCCGAATGACCTCTGCCGAACTCTCAGATTGAGGTTCTGAGTTATTGCAACATAGGAGATTTTCACTGCTTTCAAGGCTTCTTAGGAAGAATTCCGGAATCTTGCAGCCGGCAGGCCTCCGGCTGTTCCGGGTGAACATCTCCTTGTAAATCCCCGGTGGTTTCTTGGACAACCCTGAAATTTGGCCAGGTTATGCAGTTTGCATTGCTGCACAATTGCGCCTGCCTAGTTATGCCGCCGTTGCAAACATTCAGGCGTGGCAGCCAGATAGGCTGGTCCCCGTAGGACACTGCCAGCAGACTGGGTATATCTGCTTCCCGTTATTTTCAGCGGAATGCTACGGATTCCAGCTTAGACGTCTACACTCTACTCAATCAGAGCAGGGAGTTGAACCTCAATTGATGGCACTTTGTGAAACTGTTGTGAACTAGAGCTCAGTTGTTTGGCACGCCACCACTGTCCATCCAGCACTATGGACGGCACTGCCTACATCTGGCTCTAATTAGTCCACGGTTCTGTTCAGCCAAATAACCTCTGCCGGGAAGACTCAGAATGAGGTTCTGAATTATTGCAACATAGGAGCGTTTCACTGCTTTCAAGGCTTCTAAGGAAGAATTCCGGAATCTTGCTGCCGACAAAACCCCGGCTATTCCGGGTGAACATCTCCTTGTAAATCCCCCGTGGTTTCTTGAATACCCGTGAAATTTGGCCAGGTTATTCAGTTTGCATTGCTGCACAGTTGCGCCTGCCTAGCTCTCCCGGGGTTGCAAACATTCAGGCGTGGCAGCCAGATAGGCTGGTCCCCGTAGGACACTGCCAGCGGACTGGGAATATCTGCTTCCCGTTCTCACCTGAGTGCTACTGATTCCAGCTTTGATGGCTACACTCTACTCAACCAGAGCAGTAAGTTGAACCTCAACTGATGGGAATTTGTGAAAGTGTTGAGAATTAGAGCTCAGTTGTTTGGCCCGCCACCACTGTCCATCCAGCACTATGGACGGCACTGCCTACATCTGGCTCTAATTAGTGCACGGTTGTGTTCAGCCGAATGACCTCTGCCGGGAACACTCACGATGAGGTTCTGAGTTCTTGCAACGTAGGACCGTTTCACTGCTTTCAAGGATTCTTAGGAAGAATTCCGGAATATTGCTGCTGTCAGTCCTCCGGCTGTTTCGGGTAAACATCTCCTTGTAAATCCCCCGTGGTTTCTTGTACACCCGTGAAATTTGGACATGTTATACAGTTTGCATTGCTGCACAATTGCGCCAGCCTAGCTCTGCCTCGGTTGCAAATATTCAGGCGTGGCAACCAGATAGGCTGGTCCCCGTAAGACACTGCCAGCCGACTGGGTATACATGCTTCCCGTTCTTCTGACCTGAGTGCTACTGATTCCAGGTTTGACGGCTACACTCTACTCAACCGGAGCAGTGAGTTGAACCGCAACTGATGGCACTTTGTGAAAGTGTTGAGAACTAGAGCTCAGTTGTTTGTCACGCCACCACTATCCATCCAGCACTATGGACGGCACTGCCTACATCTGGCTCTAATTAGTCCACGGTTGTGTTCAGCCGAATGACATCTGCCGGGAACTCTCAGAATGAGGTTCTGAGTTACTACAACATAGGAGCATTTCACTGCTTTCAAGTCTTCTTCGGAAAAATTCCGGAATCTTGCTGGCGGCAGGCCTCAGGGTGTTTCGGGTGAACATCTCCTCGTAAATAACCCGTGGTTTCTTGTAGAACCCTGAAATTTGGCTAGGTTATGCAGTTTGCATTGCTGCACAATTGCGCCTGCCTAACTCTGCCGCGGTTGCAAACATTCAAGCGTGGCAGCCAGATAGGCTGGTGCCCATAGGACACTGCCAGCTGAGAGGGTATATCTCCTTCCCGTTCTCACCTGAGTGCTACTGATTCCAGCTTTGACGGCTACACTCTACTCAACCGGTGCAGTTACTTGAACCTCAACTGATGGCACTTTGTGAAAGTGTTGAGAACTAGAGCTCAGTTGTTTGGCAAGCAACCACTGTCCATAGAGCACTATGGACGGCACTGCAAACATCTGGTTCTAATTACTCCACCGTTGTGTTCAGCCAAATGTCCTCTGCCGGGAACACTCAGAATGAGATTCTGAGTTATTGCAACATAGGAGCGTTTCATTGCTTTCAAGGCTTCTTTGGAAGAATTCCGGAATCTTGCTGCGGGCAGGCCGCCGGCTGTTCCGGGTGAATATGTCCTTGTAAATCCCCAGTGGTTTCTTGTACACCCGTGAAATTTGGCCAGGTTATGCAGTTTGCATTGCTGCACAATTCTGCCTGCCTAGCTCTGCCGCGGTTGCAAACATTCAGGCGTGGCAGCCAGATAGGATGGTCCCCGTAGGACACTGCCAGGGGACTGGGTATATCTGCTTCCCGTTCTCACCTGAGTGCTACTGAAACCAGCTTTGACGGCTACACTCTACTCAACCGGAGCAGTAAGTTCAAACTCAACTGATGGCACTTTGTGAAAGTGTTTAGAACTAGAGCTCAGTTGTTTGGCCCGGCACCACTGTCCATCCAGTACTATAGACGGCACTGCCTACATCTGGCTCTAATTAGTCCACGGTAGTTTTCATCTGCATGACCTCTGCCAGGAACACTCAGAATGAGGTTCTGAGTTATTGCAACATAGGAGCGTTTCACTGATTTCAAGGCTTCTTAGGAAGAATTCCGGAAGCTTGCAGCAGGCAGGCCTCTGGCTGTTCCGGGTGAACATCTCCTTGTAAATCCCCGGTGGTTTCTTGGACAACCCTGAAATTTGGCCAGGTTATGCAGTTTGCATTGCTGCACAATGTCGCCTGCCTAGCTCTGCCGCTGTTGCAAACATTCAGGCATGGCAGCCAGATAGGCTGGTCCCCGTAGGACACTGCCAGCAGACTGGGTATATGTGCTTCCCGTTATTTTCAGCTGAATGCTACTGATTCCAGCTTAGACAGCTACACTCTACTCAACCGGAGCAGGGAGTTGAACCTCAACTGATGGCACTTTGTGAAACTGTTGAGAACTAGAGCTCAATTGTTTGGCACGCCACCACTGTCCATCCAGCACTATGGACGGCACTGCCTTCATCTGGCTCTAATTAGTCCACGGTTCTGTTCAGCCAAATGACCTCTGCCGGGAACACTCAGAATGAGGTTCTGATTTATTGCAACATAGGAGCGTTTCAGTGCTTTCAAGGCTTCTTAGGAAGAATTCCGGAATGTTGCTGCCGGCAGGCCTCAAGCTGTTCTGGGTGAACATCTCCTTGTAAATCCTCCGTGATTTCATGTACACACGTGAAATTTGGCCAGTTTATGCAGTTTAGATTGCTGCACAATTGTGCTAGCCTAGCTCTGTCGCACTTGCAAACATTCAGGCGTGGCAGCCAGATAGGCTGGTCCCCGTGGGACACTGCCAGCGGACTGTGTATATCTGCTTCCCGTTCTTCTCACCTGAGTGCTACTGATTCCAACTTTGACGGCTACACTCTACTCAAACGGTGCAGTTAGTGGAACCTCAACTGATGGCACTTTGTGAAAGTGTTGAGCACTGGAGTTCAGTTGTTTGGCAAGGCACCACTGTCCATAGAGCACTATGGACGGCACTGCCTACATCTGGTTCTAATTACTCCACCGTTGTGTTCAGCCAAATGTCCTCTGCCGGGAACACTCAGAATGAGATTCTGAGTTATTGCAACATTGGAGCGTTTCACTGCTTTCAAGGCTTTTGAGGAAGGATTCCGGAAAATTGCTGTGGGCAGGCCACCGTCTGTTCCTGGTGAACATCTCCCTGTAAATCCCCTGAGGTTTCTTTTACACCCGCGAAATTTGGCAAGGTTATGCAGTTTGCATTGCTGCACAATTGCGCCTGCCTAGCTCTGCCGCGGATGCAAACATTCAGTCGTGGCAGCCAGATTGGCTGGTCCACGTAAGACACTGCCAGCGAACTGGGTATATTTGCTTCCCGTTCTTCTCACCTAAGTGCTACTCATTCCAACTTTGACGGCTACACTCTACTTAACCGGACCAGTAAGTTGAACCTCAACTTATGGCACTTTGTGAAATTGTTGAGAACTAGAGGTCAGTTGTTTGGCACGCCACCACTGTCCATCCAGCACTTTGGACGCCATTGCCTACCTCTGGCTCTAATTAGTGCACGGTTGTGTTCAGCCGAATGACCTCTGCCGTTAACACTCAGAATGAGGTTCTGAGTAATTGCAACATAGGAGCGTTTCACTGCTTTGAAGGCTTCTTTCGAAGAATTCCGGAATCTTGCTGCCGGCAGGACTCCGGATGTTCCGGGTGAATATCTCCTGGTAAATCCCCCGTGGTTTCTTGTACAACCCTGAAATTTGGCCAGGTTATGCAGTTTGCATTGCTGCACAATTGCGCCTGCCTAGCTCTCCTGCGGTTGCAAACATTCAGGCATGGCAGCCAGATAGGCTGGTCCCCGTAGGACACTGCCAGCAGACTGGGTTTATCTGCTTCCCGTTCTCACCTGAGTGCTACTGATTCCCGCTTTGACAGCTACACTCTACTCAACCGGAGCATTAAGTTGAACCTCAACTGATGGCACTTTGTGAAAGTGTTGAGAACTAGAGCTCAGTTGTTTTGCACGCCACCACTGTCCATCCAGCACTATGGACGGCACTGCCTACATCTGTCGGTAATTAGTCCACGGTTGTGTTCAGCCGAATGACCTCTGCCGGGAACACTCAGAATGAGGTTCTGAGTTATTGCAACATAGGAGCGTTTCACTGCTTTCAAGGCTTCTTAGGATGAATTCCAGAATCTTGCTGGCGGCAGGCCTCCGGCTGTTCGGGTTAACATCTCTTGTAAATCCCCCGTGGTTTCTTGTACAACCCTGAAATTTGGCCAGGTTATGCAGTTTGCATTGCTGCACAATTGGGCCTGCCTAGTTCTGCCGCGCTTGCAAACATTCAGGCATGGCAACCCGATAGGCTGGTCCCAGTAGGACACTGCCATCAGACTGGTTATATCTGCTTCCCCTTATCCTCAGCTGAGTGCTACTGATTCCAGCTTAGACGGCTACACTCTACTCAACCAGAGCAGTGAGTTGAACCTCAACTGATGGCACTTTGTGAAAGTGTTGAGAACTAGAGCTCAGTTGTTTGGCACGCCACCACCCTCCATCCAGCACTATGGACGACACTGCCTACATCTGGCTCTTATTAGTCCACGGTTCTGTTCAGCCGAATGACCTCTGCTGGGAACACTCAGAATGAGTATCTGAGTTTTTGCAACACAGGAGCGTTTCACTGCTTTCAAGGCTTCTAAGGAAGAATACCGGAATCTTGCTGCCGGCAGTCCTATGGCTCTTCCGGGTGAACATCTCCTTGTAAATCCCCGGTGGTTTCTTGTACACCCCTGAAATTTGGCCAGGTTATGCAGTTTGCATTGCTGCACAATTGCGCCTGCCTAGCTGTGCCGCGGTTGGAAACATTCAGGCATGGCAGCCAGATAGGCTGGTCCCCGTAGGACACTGCCAGCGGACTGGGAATATCTGCTTCCCGTTCTTCTCACCTGAGTGCTACTGATTCCAGCTTTGACGGCTACACTCTACTCAACCGTCGCAGTAAGTTGAACCTCAACTGATGGCACTATGTGAAAGTGTTGAGAACTAGAGCTTAGTTGTTTGGCCCGCCACCACTCTCCGTCCAGCACTATGGATGGCAATGCCTACATCTGGCTCTAATTAGTCCACGGTTGTGTTCAGCAGAATGGCCTCTGCCGGGAACAATCAGAATGAGGTTCTGAGTAATTGCAACATAGGAGCGTTTCACTGCTTTCAAGGCTTCTTAGGAAAAATTCCGGAATGATGCTGCTGGCAGGCCTAAGGCTCTTCCTGATGAACATCGGCTTGTAAATCCCCCGTGGTTTCTTGTACACCCGTGAAATTTGGCCAGGTAATGCAGTTTGCATCGCTGCACAATTGCGCCTGCCTAGCTCTGCCGCGGTTGCAAACTTTCAGGCGTGGCAGCCATATAGGCTGGTCCCCGTAGGACACTGCCAGCGGACTGGTTATATCTGCTTCCCGTTCTTCTCACCTGAGTGCTACTGATTCCAGCTTTGACGGCTACACTGTACTCAACCGGAGCAGTAAGATGAACCTCACTTATGGCACTTTGTGAAAGTGTTGAGAACTAGAGCTCAGTTGATTGGCACGCCACCACTGTTCATCCAGCACTATAGAAGGCACTGCCTACATCTGGCTCTAATTAGTCCACGGTTGTGTTCAGCCGAATGACCTCTGCCGGGAACACTCAGAATGAAGTTCTGAGATATTTCAACATAGGAGCGTTTCACTGCTTTCAAGGCTTCCTAGGAAGAATTCAGAAATCTTTCTGCAGCCAGGCCTCCGTCTGTTCCGGGTGAACATCTCCTGGTAAATCCCCCGTGGTTTTTTGTACACCCGTGAAATTTGGCCAGGTTATGCAGTTTGCATTACTGCATAATTGCACCTGCCTAGCTCTGCCACGGTTGCAAACATTCAGGCGTGGCAGACAGATAGGCTGGACCCCGTAGGACATTGCCAGCGTACTGGGTGTATCTGCTTCCCGTACTTACCTGAAGGCTACTGATTCCAGCTTTGACGGCTACACTCTACTCAATCGGAGCAGTAAGTTGAACCTCAACTGATGGCACTTTGTGAAAGTGTTGAGAACTAGAGCTCAGTTGTTTGGCATGCCACCACTGTCCATCCAGCACTTTGGACGACACTGCCTACATCGGGCTCTAATTAGTCCACGGTTGTGTTCAGTCGAATGACCTCTGCCCGGAACACTCAGAACGAGATTCTGAGTTATTGCAACATAGGAGCGTTTCACTGCTTTCAAGGCTTCTTAGGAAAAATTCCGGAGGGAATCTTGCTGCCAGCAGGCCTCCGGCTATTCCGGGTGAACATCTCCTTGTAAAACCCCAGTGGTTTCTTGTACACCCGTGAAATTTGGCCAGGTTATGCAGTTTGCACTGCTACACTATTGCGCCTGCCTAGCTCTGCCGTGGTTGCCAACATTCAGGCGTGGCAGCCAGACAGGCTGGTCCCCGTAAGACACTGCCAGCGGACTGGGTATATTTGCTTCCCGTTCTTCTCACCAAAGTGCTACTGATTCCATCTTTGACGGCTACACTCTACTCAACCGGAGCAGTAAGTTGAACCTCAACTGACGGCACTTTGTGAAAGTGTTGAGAACTAGAGCTCAGTTGTTTGGCATGCCACCACTGTCCATCCAGCACTATGGACGGCACTGCCTACATCTGGCTCTAATTAGTGCACGGTTGTGTTCAGCCGAATTACCTCTGCCATTAACACTCAGAATGAGGTTCTGAGTAATTGCAACATAGGAGCGTTTCACTGCTTCCAAGGCTTCTTTGGAAGAATTCCGGAATCTTGCTGCCGACAGGACTCCGGCTGTTCCAGGTGAACATCTCCTGGTAAATCCCCCGTGGTTTCTTGTACAACCCTGAAATTTGGCCAGGTTATGCAGTTTGCATTTCTGCACAATTGTGCCTGCCTAGCTCTCCCGGGGTTGCAAACATTCAGGCGTGGCAGCCAGATAGGCTGGTCCCCGTAGGACACTGCCAGCAGACTGGGTATATCTGCTTCCCGTTATTCTCAGCTGAGTGCTACTGATTCCAGCTTTGAGGGCTACACTCTACTCAAACGGATCAGTGAGTTGAATCTCAACTGATGGCACTTTGTGAAAGTGTTGAGAACTAGAGCTCAGTTGTTTGGCACGCCACCACTCCCCATCCACACTATGGAGGGCTCTGCCTACATCTGGCTCTAATTAGTCCACGGTTGTGTTCAGCTGAATGACCTCTGCCGTTAACATTCAGAATGAGGTTCTGAGTTATTGCAACATAGGAGCGTTTAACTGCTTTCAAGGCTTCTTCGAAGAATTCCGGAATCATGCTGCCGGCAGGCCTCCGGCTCTTCCGGGTGAACATCTCCTTGTAAATCCCCGGTGGTTTGTAGTACACCCCTAAAATTTGGCCAGGTTATTCAGTTTGCATTGCTGCACAATTGCACCTGCCTAGCTCTGCCGGGGTTGCAAACATTCAGCCCTGGCAGCTAGATAGACTGGTCCCCGTAGGACACTGCCAGCAGACTGGGTATATCTGCTTCCCGTTCTCACCTGAGTGCTACTGATTCCCTCTTTGACGGCAACACTCTACTCAACCGGAGCAGTAAGTTGAACCTCAACTGATGGCACTTTGTGAAAGTGTTGAGAAATAGAGCTCAGTTGTTTGGCACGCCACCACTGTCCATCCAGCATTATGAAAGGCACTGCCTATATCTGGCTCTAATGAGTCCACGGTTGTGTTTAGCTGAATGTCCTCTGCCGGGAATACTCAGAATGAGGTTCGGAGTTACTGCAACATATGTGCGATTCAGTACTTTCACGGCTTCTTAGGAAGAATTCCGGAATCTTACTGATGGCAGGCCTCCAGCTGTTCCGGGTGAACATCTCCTTGTAAATCCCCCGTGGATTCTTGTACACCCGTTTAATTTTGCCAGGTTATGCAGCTTGCATTGCTGCACAATCACGCCTGCGTAGCTCTGCCGCAGTTGCAAACATTCAGGCGTGGCAGCCAGATAGGCTGGTCCCCGTAGGACACGGCCAGCGGACTGGGTATATCTGCTTCACATTCTTCTCACCTGAGTGCTACTGATTCCAGCTTTGACGGCTACACTCTACTCACCCGGAGCAGTAAGTTGAACCTCAACTTATGGCTCTTTGTGAAAGTGTTGAGAACTAGAGCGCAGCTGTTTGTAATGCCACCACTGTCCACCCAGCACTATGGACGGCACTCCTACATCTGGCTCTACTTAGTCCACGGTTGTGTTTAGCCGAATGACCTCTGCCGGGAACACTCAGAATGAGGTTCTGATTAACTGCAACATAGGAGCGTTTCAGTACTTTCACGGCTTCTTAGGAAGAATTCTGGAATCTTACTGATGACAGGCCTCCGGCTGTTCCAGGTGAACATCCCCTTTTAAATCCCCCGTGGATTCTTGGACACCCGTGAAATTTGGCCAGGTTATGCAGTTTGCATTGCTGCACAATTGCGCCTGCCCAGCTTTGCCGCGGTTGCAAACATTCAGGCGTGGCAGCCAGATAGGCTGGTCCACGTAGTACACTGCCAGCGGACTGGGTATATCTGCTTCCAGTTCTTGTCACCTGAGTGCTACTGATTCCAGCTTTGAGGGCTACACTCTACTCACCCGGAGCAGTAAGTTGAACCTCAACTTGTGGCACTTTGTGAAAGTGTTGAGGACTAGAGCGCAGTTGTTTGGTACGCCACCACTGTCCATACAGCACTATGGAAGGCACTGCCTACATCTGGCTCTAATTAGTCCACGGTTGTGTTCCGCCGAATGACCTCTGCCGGGAACGCTCAGAATGAGTTTCTGAGTTATTGCAACATTGGAGCGAACACTGCTTTCAAGGCTTCTTAGGAATGATTCCGGAATCTTGCTGAAGGCAGGCCTCCGGCTGTTCCGGGTGAACATCTCCTTGTAAATCCCCCGTGGTTTCTTGTACACCCTTGAAATTTGGCCAGGTGATGTAGTTTGCATTGCTACACAATTGCGCCTGCCTAGGTCTGCCGCGGTTGCAAACATTCAGGCCTGGCAGGCACATAGGCTGGTCCTCGTAGGACACTCCCAGCGGACTGGGTATATCTTCTTCCCATTCGTCTCACCTGAGCGCTACTGATTCCTGCTTTGACGGCTACACTCTACTCAACCGGAGCAGTAACTTGAACCACAACTTATGGCACTTTGTGAAAGTGTTGAGAACTAGAGCTCTGTTGTTTTGCAGGCCACCACTGTCCATCAAGCACTATGAAAGGCCCTGCCTTCATCTGGCTCTAATTAGTCCACGGTTGTGTTCAGCCGAATGACCTCTGCCGTGGACTCTCAGAATGAGGTTCTGAGTTATTGCAACATAGGAGCGTTTCACTGCTTTCAAGGCTTCTTATGAAGGATTCTGGAATCGTGCTGCAGGCAGGCTTCTGGCTTTTCCGGGTGAACATCTCCTGGTAAATCCCCCGTGGTTTCTTGTACACCCGTGAAATTTGGCCAGGTTATGCAGTTTGAATTGCTGCACAATTGCGCCTGCCTAGCTCTGCCGCGATTGCAAACATTCAGGAGTTGCAGCCACATAGGCTGGTCCCCGTAGGACATTGCCAGCGGACTGGGTATATCTACTTCCCGTTGTACTCACCTTAGTGCTACTGATTCCAGCTTTGCCGGCTACACTCTACTCAAGCGGAGCAATAAGGTGAACCTCAACTTGTGGCACTTTGTGAAAGTGTTGATAACTAGAGCTCAGTTGTTTGGCACGCCACCACTGTCCATCCAGCACTATGAAAGACACTGCCTATATTTGCCTCTAATTAGACCACCTTTGTGTTCAGCCGAATGACCTCTACCGGGAACACTCAGAATGAGGTTCTGAGATATGGCAACATAGGAGCGTTTCACTGCTTTCAAGACTTCTCAGGAAGAATTCCAGAATGTTAGTGCCGGCAGGCCTCCGGCAGTTCCGGGTAAACATCTCCTTGTAAATCCCCCGTGGTTTCTTGTACACCCGTGCAATTTGACCAGGTTATGCAGTTTGCATTGCTGCACAATTGCGCCTGCCTATCTCTGCCGCGGTTCCAAACTTTCAGGTGTGGAAGCCAGATAGGCTGTTCCCCGTAGGAAACTGCCAGCGGACTGGGTATATCTGCTTCCCGTTCTTCTCACCTGAGTGCTACTGCCTCCAGCTTTGACGGTTACACTGTACTCAACCGGAGCAGTAAGGTGAACCTCAACTGATGGAACTTTGTGAAAGTGTTGAGAACTAGAGCTCAGTTGTTTGGCACGCCACCACTGTCCATCCAGCACTATGGACGGCACTGCCTGCATCTGGCTCTAATTAGTCCACGGTTGTTTTCAGCCGCATGACCTCTGCCGGGAACACTCAGAATGAGGTTCTGAGTTACTATAACATAGTAGCGTTTCACTGCTTTCAAGGCTTCACAGGAAGAATTCCGGAATTTTGCTGCCGGCAGGCCTCCGGGTCTTCCGGGTGAACATCTCCTTCTAAATCCCCCGTGGTTTCTTGTACACCCGTGAAATTTGGCCAGGTTATGCAGTTTCCATTGCTGCACAATTGCGCCTGCCTAGCTCTGCCGCCGTTGCAAACATTCAGGCGTGGCAGCCAGAAAGGCTGGTCCCCGTAGGACACTGTCAGCGGAGTGGGTATATCTGCTTCCCGTTCTTCTCACCTGAGTGCTACTGATTCCAGCTTTGAATGCTACACTCTACTCAACCGGAGCAGTAAGTTGAACCTCAAATTATGGCACTTTATGAAAGTGTTGAGAAGTAGAGCTCAGTTGTTTGGTAAGCCACCACTGTCCATCCAGTACTATGGACGGCACTGCTTACATCCTGCTCTAATTAGTCCTCGGGTGTGTTCAGCGGAATGACCTCGGCCGGGTACACTCAGAATGAGGTTCTGAATTATTGCAACATAGGAGCGTTTCACTGCTTTCAAGGCTTCTTAGGAAGAATTCCGGAATGTTGCTGCCGGCAGGCCTCAGGCTGTTCCGGGTGAACATCTCCTTGTAAATCCCCCGTGGTTTCTTGTACACCCGTGAAATTTGGCCAGGTTATGCAGTTTGCATTGCTGCACATTGCGCCTGCCTAGCTCTGCCGGGGTTGCAAACATTCAGGCGTGGCAGCCAGATAGGCTGGTCCCGGTAGGACACTGCCAGCGGACTGGGTATATCTGTTTCCCGTTCTTCTCACCTGAGTGCTACTGATTCCAGCTTTGACGGCTGCACTCTACGCAACCGGAGCAGTAAGTTGAACCTCAACTGATGGCATGTTGTGAAAGTGTTGAGAACTAGAGCTCAGCTGTTTGGCACGCCACCACTGTCCATCCAGCACTATGGACCTCACTGCCTATATCTGGCTCTAATTATTCCACGGTTGTGTTCAGCCGCATGACTTCTGCCGGGAACACTCAGAATGAGGTTCTGAGTTATTGCAACTTTGGAGCGTTTCACTGCTTTCAAGGCTTCATAGGAAGAATTCCGCACGGTATCTTGCTGCCGGCAGAAATCTGGCTGTTCGGGGTGAACATCTCCCTTTAAATCCCCGGTGGTTTCTTGTACACCCGTGAAATTTGGCCAGGTTATGCAGTTTGCATTGCTTCACAATTGCGCCTGCCTAGCTCTGCCGCGGTTGCAAACATTCAGGCGTGGCAGCCAGATAGGCTGGTCCCCGTAGGACACTGCCAGGGACTGGGCATATCTGCTTCCCGTTCTTCTCACCTGAGTGCTACTGATTCCAGCTTTGACGGCTACACTCTACTCAACGGGAGCAGTAAGTTGAACCTCAACTTATGGCACTTTATGAAAGTGTTGAGAAGTAGAGCTCAGTTGTTTGGCAAGCCACCACTGTACATCCAGTACTATGGACGGCACTGCTTACATCCTGCTCTAATTAGTCCACGGTTGTGTTCAGCCGAATGACCTCTGCCGGGAACACGCAGAATGAGGTTCTGAGATACTTCAACATAGGAGCGTTTCACTGCTTTCAAGGCTTCTTAGGAAGAATTCCGGAATCTTGCTGCTGGCAGGCCTCAAGCTCTTCTGGGTGAACATCTCCTTGTAAATGCCCCGTGGTTTCTTTTAAACCCATGAAATGTGACCAGGTTATGAAGTTTGCATTGCTGCACAATTGTGCCTGCCTAGCTCTGCCGCGGTTGCAAACATTCTGGCGTGGAAGCCAGGTAGGCTGGTCCCATAAGACACTGCCAGCGGACTGGGTATATTTGCTTCCCGTTCTTCTCACCTGAGTGCTACTGATTCCAGCTTTGACGGCTACACTCTACTCAACCGGAGAAGTAAGTTGAACCTCAACTCATGGCACTTTGTGAAAGTGTTGAGAACTAGAGCTCAGTTGTTTGGCACGCCACCACTGTCCATCCAGCACGATGGAAGGCACTGCCTACATCTGGCTCTAATTAGTCCACGGTTGTGTTCAGCCGAATAACTTCTGCCGGGAACACTCAGAATGAGGTTCTGAATTATTGCAACATAGTAGCGTTTCACTTCTTTCAAGGCTTCTTCGGAAAAATTCCGGAATGTTGCTGCCGGCAGGCCTCCGGCTGTTCCGTGTGAACATCTCCTTGGAAATCCCCCGTGGTTTCTTGAACACCAGTGAAATTTGGCCACGATATGCAGTTTGCATTGCTGCACAATTGCGCCTGCCAAGCTCTGCCGCGGTTGAAAACATTCAGGCGTGGCCACCAGATAGGCTGGTCCCCGTAGAACACTGCCAGGGGACTGGGTATATCTGCTCCCCGTTCTTCTCACCTGAGTGCTATTGATTCCAGCTTTGACGGGTACACTCTACTCAACTGGAGCAGTAAGTTGAAACGCAACTTATGGCACTTTGTGAAAGTTTTGAGAACTAGAGCTCAGTTGTTTCGCACGCCACCACTGTCCATCCAGCACATGGACGGCACTGCCTACCTCTGGATCTAATTAGTGCACGGTTGTGTTCAACCGAATGATCTCTGCCGTTAACACTCAGAATGAGGTTCTGAGTTATTGCAACACAGGAGCATTCACTGCTTTCAAGGCTTCTTCGGAAGAATTCCGGAATCTTGCTGCCGGCAGGCCTCCGGCTCTTCCAGGTGAACATCTCCTTGTAAAAACCCGGTAGTTTCTAGTACACCCCTAAAACTTGGCCAGGTTATGCAGTTTGCATTGCTGCACAATTGCGCCTGCCTAGCTCTGCCGGGCTTGCAAACATCCAGACGTGGCAGCTAGATAGACTGGTCCCCTTTGGACACTGCCACCGGACTGGGTATATCTCTTCCATTCTCACCTGAGTGCTACTGATTCCCGCTTTGACGGCTACACTCTACTCAACCGGAGCACTAAGTTGAACCTCAACTGATGGCACTTTGTGATAGTGTTGAGAACTAGAGCTCAGTTGTTTGGCTCGCCACCACTGTCCATCCAGCAATGTGGACGGCACTGCCTACATCTGGCTCTATTTAGTCCACGGTTGTGTTCAGCGGAATGACCTCTGCCGGGAACACTCAGAATGAGGTTCTGAGTTATTGCAATATAGGAGCGTTTCACTGCTTTCAAGGCTTCTTAGGAAGAATTCCAGAGTCTTGCTGCCGGCAAGACTCCGGCTGTTCCGGGTGAACATCTCCTGGTAAATTCCCCGTGGTACCTTGTACAACCCTGAAATTTGGCTAGGATATGCAGTTTGCATTGCTGCACAATTGCGCCTGCCTAGCTCTGCCGCGGTTGCAAACATTCAGACGTGGCAGCCAGATAGGCTGGTCCCCATAGGACACTGCCAGCGGACTGGGTATATCTGCTTCCCGTTCTTCTCACCTGAGTGCTACTTATTCCAGCTTTGACTGCTACACTCTACTCAACCGGAGCAGTGAGTTGAACCGCAACTGATGGCACTTTGTGATAGTGTTGAGAACTAGAGCTCAGTTGTTTGGCATGCCACCACTGTCCATCCAGCAATATGGACAGCATTGCATACATCTGTCTCTAATTAATCCACACTTGTGTTCAGCCGAATGACCTCTGCCGAACTCTCAGATTGAGGTTCTGAGTTATTGCAACATAGGAGATTTTCACTGCTTTCAAGGCTTCTTAGGAAGAATTCCGGAATCATGCAGCCGGCAGGCCTCCGGCTGTTCCGGGTGAACATCTCCTTGTAAATCCCCGGTGGTTTCTTGTACAACCCTGAAATTTGGCCAGGTTATGCAGTTTGCATTGCTGCACAATTTCGCCTGCCTAGCTATGCCGCCGTTGCAAACATTCAGGCGTGGCAGCCAGATAGGCTGGTCCCCGTAGGACAATGCCAGCGGACTGGGTATATCTGCTTCCCGTTATTTTCAGCAGAATGCTACTGATTCCAGCTTAGACGTCTACACTCTACTCAATCGGAGCAGGGACTTGAACCTCAATTGATGGCACTTTGTGAAACTGTTGTGAACTAGAGCTCAGTTGTTTGGCATGCCACCACTGTCCATCCAGCACTATGGACGGCACTGCCTACATCTGGCTCTAATTAGGCCACGGTTCTGTTCAGCCAAATAACCTCTGCCTGGAACACTCAGAATGAGGTTCTGAGTTATTGCAACATAGGAGCGTTTCACTGCTTTCAAGGCTTCTAAGGAAGAATTCCGGAATCTTGCTGCCGGCAAAACCCCGGCTATTCCTGGTGAACATCTCCTTGTAAATCCCCCGTGGTTTCTTGAATACCCGTGAAATTTGGCCAGGTTATTCAGTTTGCATTGCTGCACAATTGCGCCTGCCTAGCTCTCCCGGGGTTGCAAACATTCAGGCGTGGCAGCCAGATAGGCTGGTCCCCGTAGCACACTGCCAGCGGACTGGGAATATCTGCTTCCCGTTCTCACCTGAGTGCTACTGTTTCCAGCTTTGATGGCTACACTCTACTCAACCGGAGGGTTAGAATTAGGGTTAGGGTGAGGGCTAGGGTGAGGGTTAGGATTAGGGTTAGGGTTAGGGTTAGGGTAAGGTTTAGGATTAGGTTGAGGGTTAGGGTTAGTGTGAGGGTTACTCTTAGGGTTATGGTTAGTGTTAGGTTGAGGGTAAGTGTTAGCGTAAGGGTTAGGGTTAGGCTGAGGGTTATGGTTAGGGTGACGGTGAGGCTTAGGGTTAGGGTTAGGGTGAGGTTTAGTGTTAGTGTTAGGGTTAGAGTTTGGGTTAGGGAGAGGGTGAGGTTTAGGGGTACATTAAGGGTTAGTGTGAGGCTTAGGGTTAGGGTCCCAGTTAGAGTGTGGGTGACAGTAAGGGTAAAGGTGGTTAGGCTGAGGGTGAGGGTTACGGTAAGGGTGGGGGTTAGGGTTAGGGTGAGGGTTAGTGTTAGCGTTAGGGTGAGGTGGAGTGTTAGATTGAGTATTATTGTTAGGGTTAGTGTGAGGTTTATGGTGAGGATGAGGGTTAGGGTTAGGGTGAAGGCTAGGGTGAGGGTGAGGGTTAGGGTTAGTGTTAGGGTGAGGTTTAGGGTTAGGGTGATGTTTAGGGTTAGTGTGAGGGTTACTGTTATGGTTAGGGTTAGTGTTAGGGTGAGGGTAAATGTTAGGGTGAGGGTTAGGGTTATGGTGAGGGTTATGGTTAAGGTGAGGGTTAGAGTTAGGATAAGTGTAAGGGTGAGGGCTAGGCTGAGGGTTAGGGTGAGGGTTAGGGTTAGGGATAGGGTTAGGTTTACGATTAGGTTTTGGGTGAGGGTGAATGTGAGGGAGAGGATTAGGTTAGCGTTCAGCTTAGAGTTAGGATAAGGGTTAGGGTTAGGGTTTGGGTTAGGATGAGGGTGAGGCTGAGGTTTAGGGTTAGGTTTATATTTAGGTTTAGTGTTAGTTTTAGGGTTAGTGTTAGGGTTAGTGTTAGGGTTACAGTGAGTTTTGGGGTTAGGGTTAGGGTTAGGTTTAGGCTTAGAGTTAGGATGAGGGTTAGGATAAGGATTAGGTTTACGATTAGAGTTAGGGTGAGGGCTAGATTGAAGGTGAGGATGAGGGTTAGTGTGAGGGTAAGGTTTAGGGTTAGAGTTAGGGTTAGGGTGAGCGTTAGGATGAGGGTTAGTGTTACGGTGAGGGTGAGGGTTAGGGTTAGGGTGAGGGTTAGGGTTAGCATTAGGGTTAGGGTGAGGTTAAGTGTTAGCATAAGGGTTAGGGTTAGGGTTAGGGTTAGGTTTAGGGTTAGGATTACTGTTATTGTTACGGTTAGGATTAGAGTTATGGTGAGGGTGAGGGTGAGGGTGAGTGTTAGGTTTAGGGTGAGGTTTAGGGTTAGAGTTAGGATTAGGGTTAGGGGGAGGGGGAGGTTTATGGTTAGATTTAGGTTTAGTTGGAGGGTTAGGTCGAGGGTCAGGGTTAGATTAAGTGTTAGGGTTAAGGTTAGGTTGAGGGTTAGGTTGATGTTTAGGGTTAGGGTAAGGTTTAGGGTTAGGATTATGGTTAGGGTGAGGGTGAGTGTGAGGTTTAGGGTTAGGGTTAGGCTTAGGCTTAGGTTTAGGCTGAGGGTGAGGGTAGGGGTGAGAATTAGGGTTAGGGTGATGGTCAGGGTTAGGGTTAGTGTGAGGTTTAGTGTTAGGGTTAGTGTTAATGTTAGGGTGAGGTAAGTGTTAGGGTGAGTGTTAGGGTTAGGGTGAGGGTTATGTTTAGGGTGAGGTTTAGGGTTAGGTTTAGGGTTATTGTTATTGTTAGGGTTAGGGTTAAGGTTATGGTGAGGGTGAGGGTGAGGTTTAGGGTTAGTGCTAGGATGAGGTTTAGGGATAGTGTTAGGGTTAGGGTTAGGGACAGGGCGAGGTTTAGTGTTAGATTTAGGGTTAGGGTGAGGCTGAGGGTGAGGGTTAGGTTTAGGATTCATGTTAGGGTTAGGCTTACGGTGAGGGTTAAGTTGAGGATGAGGGTTATGGTTAGGGTTAGGAGTAGTATTAGTGTTAGTGTTAGGGTATGAGTGAGGGTTAGGGTTAGGGTTAGGGATAAGCTTAGGGTTAGGCTGAGGTTGAGGGTGAGGGTTAGGGTTAGGGTGAGTGTGAGTGTTAGGGTTTGGGTTAGGCTTAGGATTAGGCTGAGGATGAGGGTGTGGGTTAGGGTTAGGGTTAGTGTTAGATTTAGGGTTAGGTTGAGGGTGAGGGGTAGGCTTAGGGTTAGCATTAGGTTTAGGGTAAGGGTTAGGGTGAGTGTGAGCATTAGGGTTAGGGTTAGTCTTAGGGTTAGGCTAAGAGTGAGGGTGTGGGTGAGGGTTAGGGTTAGGGTGAGGGTTAAGGTTAGGGTTAGGGTGAGAGTTAGGGTTCAGTTATGTTTAGGGTTAGGATGAGGGTTAGGGTTATGGTTACGGTGAGATTGAGGTTTAGGGTTAGGTTGAGAGTTGGGTTAGGGTTAGGGTTTGGGTGAGGTTTAAGGTTAGGGTTATGGTGAGGGTAAGAATGAGGATTAGAGTTAGGATTAGGGTTAGGGTCAGGACTAAGGTGAGGGTGAGGGTTAGGGTTAGTGTTAGATTAAGGTTTAGGGTTTGGGTTAGGGTTAGGGTGAGAGTTTGCTTGAGGGTTAGGGTTACAGTGAGGGTGAGGATTAGGTTTAGGGTGAGGGTTAGGGTTAGGATTAGGGTTAGCTTGAGGGTGAGTGTTAGGATTAGGGTTAGGGTTAGGGTTACGGTAAGGTTTGGGGTTAGGATTATTATTATTGTTAGGGTTAGGGTTAGAGTTATGGTGAGGGTGAGGGTGAGTGTGAGGGTTAGGGTTAGAATTAGGGTGATATTTAGGGTTAGGGTTAGGATTAGTGTTAGGGTGAGTGTGAGGTTTAGGGTTAGATTTAGGGTTAGTTGGAGGTTTAGGTCGAGGCTTAGGGTTAGGGTTACTTTTACGGTTAAGGATAGTGTGAGAGTTAGGTTGAGGTTTAGGGTTACGGTTAGGGTTAGGGTTAGGATTAGGGTGAGGGTGAGTGTGAGTGTGAGGGTTAGGGTTAGAGTTAGGCTTAGGCTTAGGGTTAGGCTGAGTGTGAGGGTAGGGGTGAGGATTAGGTTTAAGGTGATTGTTAGTGTTAGGGTTAGGGTGAGTGTTAGCATGAGGGTTAGGATTAGGATTAAGGTTAGGTTTAGGGCTAGGGTGAGGTTAAGGGTTAAGTTTAGGGTGATGGTTAGGTTAACTGTTAGGGTGAGGGTTAGGATCAGGTTTAGGGTTAGTGTGAGGGTTAGGGTGAGGATGATGGTAAGGGTAAATTTGAGGTTTAGGCTGAGATGAGATTTGATATAATGGTGATTGTTAGGGTTAGGTTTAGGTTTAGGGTAAGGGTTAGGGTTAGGGTGAGTGTTGGATTGAGGATTAGGGTTAGGGTTAGTTTGAGGTTTAGGGTGAGGATCAGGGTTAGGGTTAGGGTGAGGGTGAGGGTTAGAATTAGGGTTAGGGTGAGGGCTAGGATGAGGGTGAGGATTAGGTTTAGGTTTAGGGTGAAGTCTAGGGTGAGGTTTAGGATTAGGGTGAGGGTTAGGGTTAGTGTGAGGGTTAGTGTTAGGTTAAGGCTATTGTTAGAATAAGGGTAAGTGTTATGGTGAGGGTTACGTTTAGGGTAAGTTTTATGGTTAGGGTTAGGGTGAGGGTTAGGTTAGGGTTATTGTTAGGAATAAGGTTAGGGTAACCATTACGGGGAGGGTTAGGGTTAGGTTTAGGGTGAGATTTAGGCTTAGAGTTAGGGTGAGGGTTAGGATGAGGATTAGGGTTAGGGTTAGGGTGAGGTTTAGGGTTAGGGTTAGGATTAGGGTTAGGGTGAGGGTGAGGTTTATGCTTAGATTTAGGTTTAGTTGGAGGGTTAGGTTGAGGGTTAGGGTTAGGGTTAGTGTTAGGGTGAGGTTTACGGTTTGGGTTAGGGTTAGAGTTAGGGTTAGGGTGAGAGTGAGGTTTAGGTTTAGAGTTAGGCTTAGGGTGAGGTTTAGGGTGAGGGTTTTGGTAAGGGTTAGTTTTAGGGTTAGTGTTAGGGTGAGAGTTAGGGGTTAGGTTAGGGTTAGGGATAGGGTTAGGGATAGGATTAGGGTTAGTGTGAGGGTGAGTGTGTGTGTTAGTTTTAGGTTTAGGGTTAGGCTGAGGGTGAGGTTGAGGGTGAGGGTTAGGGTTAGCGGGAGGGTTAGGATGAGGGTTAGGGTTAGGTTTAGGGTTAGGGGAAGGGCTAGGTTGAGTGTGAGGATGAGGTATAACGTTAGGGTAAGGGTTAGGGTTAGGGTGAGATTTCGGGTTCGAATTAGGGTTAGGGTGAGGCTGAGGGTGAGGGTTAGGTTTAGGGTTAGTGTTAAGTTTAGGGTTAGGTTTAGGGTTATGTTTAGGGTGAGGGTAAGGGTTAGTGTTAGGGTTAGGATTAGGATTAGTGTTAGGGTTAGGGTGAATGTGAGGTTTGGGGATAGGTTTAGGGTTAGGCTTAGGGTTACACTGAGGTGACGGTGAGGGTGAGGTTTAGGGTTAGGATGAGGGTTAGGGTTAGGGTTATGGGGAGGGTTAGGATGACGGTTAGCGTTAGGATTAGGGTTAGGGTGAGGGCTAGGATAAGGTTGAGGTTTATGGTTAGTGTTAGAATGAGGTTTAGGGTTAGGGTTAGTGTCAGTGTCAAGGTGAGTGTGTGGTATAGGTTTAGAGTTAATGTTAAGGTGAGGCTGTGGGTGAGACTTAGGTTTAGGGTTATGGTTAGGATTAGGGTAAGGTTTAGGGTGAGTGTGAGTGTTATGGTTAGGGTTTGCTTAGGCTTACACTGAAGGTGAGGGTGCGGGTGAGGTTTAGATTTAGGATTAGGGTTAGGGTGAGGGTGAGTGAGGGTGTAAGGGTTAGGTTTAGGTTTAGGCTAAGGGTTAGGATAAGCGTGAGGTTGAGGGTGAGGGTTAGGGTTAGGGTGAGGTTTAGGGTAAGGGTTAGGGGGAGGGTTAGGATGAGGGTTAGGGTTAGGATTAGTGTTACCGTGAGATTGAGGGTGAGGGTTAGTTTTAGTGTTAAGGTCAGGGTTAGGATGAGTGTTAGGATTAGGGTTAGGGTGAGGGCTAGGGTGAGGGTGAAATTTAGTGTTAGGTTTAGGGTTAGCGTGAGGGTGAGGTTTAGGGTTAGTGTTAGAGTTAGGGTTAGAGTGAGGGTGAGGATTAGGGTTAGGGTTAGGTTTATTATTAGAGTAAGGTTTAGGGTGAGTGTGAGTGTTAGTGTTAGGGTTAGGTTTAGGTTTACGGTTAGGCTGAGGATGAGGGTTAGGGTTAGGGTGAGAGTTAGGGTTCGGTTAAGTTTAGGGTTAGGGTGTGGGTTAGGGTTAGGGTAAGGGTGAGGATAGGGTTAGGGTTAGTGTGAGGGTTAGGATTAGGATTAGGTTTACGATTAGGTTTAAGGTAAGGGCTAGGGTGAGGGTGAGGATTAGTGTTAGTGTTAGTGTAAGGTTTAGGGTTAGGGTTATAGTTAGGGTGAGGGTTAGGATGAGGGTTAGGGTTACGGTGAGGGTGAGGGTTAGGGTTAGGGTGAGGGTTAGGTTTAGGATTAGGGTTAGGGTGAGGTTGAGTGTTAGCATTAGGGTTAGGGTTAACGTTAGGATTAGGGTTAGGTTTAGGGTTAGGATTAGTGTTATGGTTAGAGTTATGTTGAGGGTTACGGTTAAGGTAAGGGTTAGGGTGAGATTTAGGGTTAGGGTTAGGATTAGGGTTTGGGTGAGGATGAGGTTTATGGTTAGATTTAGGTTTAGTTGGATGGTTAAGTCGAGGGTTAGTGTTATGGTTAGTGTTAGGTTTAAGGTTAGGGTCAGCGTTTGGTTGAGGTTTAGGTTTTGGGTTAGGTTTAGTGTTAGGATTAGGGTTAGGGTGAGGGTGAGTGTGAGGTTTAGGGTTAGGATTA